>NW_006399757.1:36466073-36470533 GCF_000299155.1 Elephantulus edwardii | reverse complement strand
GCAGGAGAGGAAGGCCCTCTATGAGGTGGATTGATTCAGTGACTGGGATAATTGGGATGGGAGTGTCAGAGACAGTGCGATTGGCTCAGGACAGAGCGGAGTTTAGGGCTGTTGTACATAGGGTCGCTATGAGTCGCAGGCGACTCGATGGCACATAACAACAACAAACAAACAACATGGAATGAACATTACTGCTTTAGAATATTTCACTTCTCCCAAAAGAAACCTGCACCCATTAGGAGTCATTCTGCATTCCCCAACCCACTCACTCCACCCTGAGACAGATAATCATTAATCTATCAGCTTCTAAAAAAAAAGAAAGAAATCTTATTTTGGTTATTTTATATATATTAAATCATTTAATATGGGTCTTTTAAGTGACTTCTTTCAACCACAATGTTTTTAAGGTTTTTTCCATTTTCAGCATCTATCAGGTTTCATGGCTTTTTAATGCTGAATAATATTCTATTGTGTGGCTACACTATATTTTGTTCATCCACTCATCAGTCAGTGGGCATTAGGTTGACTATTGAAATTATTTTTAATGTAACCTTTCCCATATTCCTGGGAAGTAGATTCTTATTTTATAGGTGGTGAAAGTGAGACTCTAAAAATGTAACTACCTCACCCCTTCATGTAAACTCTGGTGCTAGGATTTGAACCCAAGTCTACTTGAGCCTCGATGTTTACTCACTGCTTGCAATTAAGCAAATGTCAGCGGAGGGATGCAGACCATGGCAAGTTCCCCAGGTTCTTACAGATAATTGGGGTTCCTTATCTTTCAAAAAATTTCATTATAATAGAAATATGTTAGTTGTACATTCTAGTGGAAAGAACATGTGATTTGAAGTTGTTGTTGTTACGTGCCATCAAGTTGCTTGAGATTCATAGTGACCTTATGTACAATAGCCCTGAAACCTACTCTACCCTATGCCAACTTCACTGTCTCTGATACATCTATGCCCATTACCTTAGTCACTAAATCAATCCATCTCCTCGAGAGTCTTCTTCTCTTGCACTGTCCCTCCACCCTCCCAAGCATGATGTTCCTCTCCAAGGACTGGTCCCTCCTTGGAACATACCCAAAGATGTCAGACAAAGCTTCAGAATCCTTGCCTCCAAGGAGCAGCCTGGCTTCACCCTCTCTAGGATGAACCTGTTTGTTCTCCTAGCAATCCCTAATATATTCAATACTCTTTTCTAGCACCACAGCTCAAAGGCATCAATTCTCCTTCTATCATCCCTAGTCATTGTCCAACTCTCTGATGCATAGCAAGCAATTGTGAAGACTATGGCCTAGATCAGGTGCACCTTAGTCTCCAAACTGATGTTGGTGCTCTTCAGTACTCTGGAGAGGTCCCTGACATCCAACTTTCCCAGTGCAGTTGGTCTTTTGATTAGAAGTTACATAATCTTTTTTTTAGTGTTTCCATATTTTTTAGATGAATGCAACTAGTATTACTATTACTCCATTGATGATTGCTAAAAGCTACATAATCTTGCATTTTAGTCCTACACACTACCTGGGTGATTTGATGGGGTTGTTAAACTTCTCTGAGACTCAGTCCTGCTATCTGCAAAAGGCAGATTATCCTTTCCTTGCAACGTAATGGTCAAGTCAAAATGAATTGATAAAAATAAAGTGTCTGACATATAGTGGGTAGCACATCCTAGCTATAGTTATTATTATTGTTTGCATGGTAAAAAAAATGAAGTAAAATACACACAATTACACATAATTCCACAGTTCCTCCTAAACAGAAATCTAAGGAAGTCAGTCCAGAATATGTAATGATGGTAAATCCGGGCAGAACTCTCCAAAAGGAGACAGACAGAGATAAGAGGCAGGAGCTCAGGTGAGGGAGGTCAGGGTTAGAGATAGAGATGTAGAGGTTATCTGAATAGCAGTGAGAGTTGTTGCTGTGACCATTATTTAGGCAGAACTAGGTGGACAATGGAGAAATTAGTCCAGAGCCTGAGCCTTACAGTGTTCTCAGTTACGGCTAGTAAGAGAAGAAATAAACAGTTAAGGATATTGAAATATGTATTTGGAGATGTAGTTGCACTAAAATGGTGTATTGTTTTGAAAGTCAAGGGAGAAATACCCAAGGGAGGGGTGATGTGTAAGGGAGAAAGTTTATATTGTGGAGATGTTTCCAATAATGAGAACTGAGAGTGGGCCATTACATTTGGCAGGCAAGAGGCCAAGTGTTGTCATGTGCCAATGAGTCAATGTCAACTCATAGCAATGCCAAAGGACAGAACAGAATTGTCCCATAGGATAAACCTTTAGATCATCAGGTCTTTTCTCACACAGATTAGCTGGTGGGTTTAAACTGTCTACCGATCAGTCAGCAGCTGAATACTTAACTGTTGTCCCACCAGGGTTCCTTAACAGGAAGCCAATAATGACTTTAAATGCTATATATTTATCCACCCATTAATTGTTCATTTGTTTATGGAGCATTCATTGAACACCTACAGTGCACCAGACACTGTATTAGGACTCTGAGAAATGTGTAGGCAAAGCATGGCATAAAATAAAAGGAGAGGTCAGTGTCTGAATGGAACGGGGAAAACACTGAGACCCTTTAATCTCAGAGTTGGGTCCAGCAAAAAAAGCAGGACAAGCACAAAGAAGCAATAGAGAATTAGCAAATAAGGAAGAAACTGGGGAGTATATCAAAAGATAAATGGCGAGAAGGGCTTGTAAATGTAAAAAGGGGGAAAAGAGAAACTATAAGCAGTTAAGTTTACATATTTGACACAAATGTCATTTAGAGACTTCTTTCATTAAACCAAAGTTGTGATGCTGCAATATGAAGCTTATCAGTTTTTGAAACTTGGGGTTCGTTCTTAGAAAGTGGCACTGCATTTTAAATTCTTAATACAGGAGCTCTGGTGCCCTAGTAGTAAGAAATTGCACTGCAATCCTGAAGGCACCCAGTTCAAATGCACCAGCTGCTCCATGAGAGAAAGATAGGCAATCCCCTCCTGTGCGTTTAACCTGCCTCTGGAAAACCCACTAGAGGTTCAGGTATGGGTCTGTTCTGACTTGATGGTAAACAACAACAATACTAACTATATCTCTCTTTTTCAAGAACCTTTAATAATCTCAAATATTTTCTCCCAGACCTTTGAGTAAAATAGACCTTTTAAGGAAATGCACCCTGTTTATTTTCTATTCCCTAGTACCTTCCAATTCACTACAGAAACTACAGAATCCTTTCTCTCCCCATTCTGTAGCCAATATACAGGGCACCCCTGCCTTAGTTGGAAAAACAAGGCGGCCAGGCCAGGGCACCATCCAAGATTGTACCATTGAAACAAATACACAAAGAACAGCAAATAGAGATGAATTAGTAAGTTACAATTAAACAGTCACATAGAGAGATTATGATAGAAAGGGGGAATGCGTGGATTAGAACCTCAAATTTCTTTAAAAAAAAAATATATATATATGCCTCCTAGACTTGTAGAGACTGGAAGACTCCTTGAAACTATTGCTCTGATACATTCTTCAGATCTTGAGCACAAACCATCTCCCCCAAGGTCACCTATGCTACTTGGGGGAAAAAAATACAAACCTCTTAGAGTATGAGATTAAATGGTCAGCTATTACTTTAAAACAAAAATGAGAATGTAAATCGGAAGGAAAACTAGATTATTGAAAATGGAACAACGAAAAAAAATAAAAAACAAATTAAAATGGAACAACGAGAATGGAAAGAATTCATGTGCTCATGTATTGAACTATAGTCAATATTACTGAGCAATTTCTATAGAAATTGCTAAATGTGCCACCTTTCCCAGGTCAAACATGCTCCTCTCACAGAGCACACCTCTTACACCTCTCAAATGGTGGGCCCCACTATTCTTCACCTCACTCAGATCCCAAGCCCTAAGTAGCACTTCATATTGTCATTAATTGCTCCCTGTGTTTTTGAATTCCTAATTCACAGGATAGAAGAAATGACCAACAGTTGCTGTGACACTCATATTCTGTCCTGGCTACTGGCCCTGGGCCATCCCAGTCCAGCCTCTGAGCCCCAGTTCTTCACCTCTGTTCAGCAGGAAGTAGCTAGAAAGAATACATAGCCCTTTTAAAGAGGCTAGGATGTTAGGCCAGGACCAAGGTCAAAGGGAGAACAAAGGATTCAAGGAATATCAGCATGTCAACAAAGGGAGTAAACAGTACCTCTCCCTTCCCTCCCTAGAAGACCACCCACCTGGCTAAAACACAGTGGAATATCCTTCCCTTCCCTTCAAGCTGAAGTTGAGGAAAATTAACCAAATCCAAGGCAAACAAAATATGACTTTGAGTCTATTCCACCTGAATTTCAGAACCATCTCAGGAACAGGTTTGAGGCTTTGAACACTAATGAGCGAAGGCCAGATGAGTTGTGGAAGGATATCAAGGGTATCATCCAGGAAGAGTGCAAACGGTCATTGCAAAGACA
>NW_006399757.1:36438655-36464294 GCF_000299155.1 Elephantulus edwardii | reverse complement strand
TTGGCACAGGACAGAGCAGAGTTTAGGGCTGTTGCACATAGGGTTACTATGAGTCGTAAGTGACTCGACGGCACATAACAACAACAACAACAATCCACCTTAAGGTTTTCCTCTGGTCTGTCTCTCTCTAGGTCTCTGGTCTGTCTTCCTCTAGGTCGTATAGCCCTGGTGTACAAGTTGCCATACAGCAGTGACTTGTGGTTGCCGTGAGGCTGAACACTGTGACAATGATGTGTCAAATGCGTTAATGGTTGGTTACCCAATGTGGACAGAGAGTGGGGTGGAACTCCCCGATTAAAACAAGCTTGGAAGGAGAAGTGGCATCCACTATAGCTTGCCTCCGGAAACCCTATGAACCTGGAGGATAAAAGGCACCCAAGCCTTGAGGACTCTCCTTCATAGGTTTGCTATGAGTCGTCTATGACTCGACAGCACTTAACAACAACTGTCTCTCTCTAGACCAAGAATTCCCTCCCGGGAGCTCCCTTAATAAAGTTTCTTTAGCTTTCAAACAAAAAAAAAGAAAGAAAATAAATTATTGCATCTGAACCTAAAATGCTATGTAAAACTTTACTGAAAGCACAATAAACTAGTATTTTAAAATAATATTAAGTTATCCTAAAGAGGCAAGAACTAAACATAATTAATAGAAATAAAAATAAATGTAATTAAGAGAAATGGAAATAGTTGGGAAATAAAACCAGAAGCTCAGAAATTAAAAGGAGACAACAGAAACACAAGTAATATTAAAGAATACAGTATAAAAGGTTGTTGTGTTGTTTTTAGTTGCCATCGAGTCACCTGAGACTCATAGCAATCCTGTGTACAATTGTTCTGAACCTGCCCTGTCCTGAGCCACTCTCACTAACTCCAACCCACCTACCCCCATTGCCCCAGTCACTGTGTCAATTCATCTCAAAAGTTTAAATTTTTTAAAAAATTTAAAGACATCAGTCCAACTAAAACACCAGAAAACAAAGATAACAGATACAGATGATAATCTGGGGACCTGAGTTTTAAAAGGGAGCTCTGGTGGGGTTGGTCTATAAGGGGTTGAGTTGCTTACCCAAAGGCCATGCCTCTTTGAAAGTTAGAATCTCTAGAGGCTTCTTGGGAGCAAGAAGGACAGTTTTCCCCCACGTAACTTACAGCCTCAGAAAACCAATGGAAGATCAGCAATGAGTTGATCCCAATAGCAATAAGAGAGCGAGAGAGTTTAAAAAGATAAGGTAAATAAATAGATCAAATATGGACTATAGGAAGAAACTGAAAATATTGTGTATGGGCACAAAAAGGAATATAGAGTTTTAAATAGCATGTCTTGTCAAAGTTCAATAAAATAATAAACAACTAAGCTTAGCAAGGATGTGTAGAGATTGAGTTCTCATACACTGTTGGTGGGAATGTAAAATGATACAAACACTATGGTAAGGAGTTGGACCCTACCTTAGAAAATTGGGAAAAGAAATACCATCTGATGCAGTAATCCCAAAGAAATTGTATCTGTATCTATAAATACAAATAGATAATTGAATGCTCATGTTCACTGCAGTATCGTACATGATAACAAAGAAATAGAAACAACCCAAATGTCCATCAACAGCTGAATAGATGAAGAATTTATGGTACATTCACACAATGAAATACTATGCAACACTAAAAAAAATCAACAAATTCATGAAAAACTGCATATCATAGATGCATATAGAGGACATTATGTTAAGTTAAATAAGTCAGTCACAAAAGGGCAAATATTGTATAAGATCACTGTTACAAAAAGCTAGAGATGAAAATGGAGGGAATGTGGAGTCAAAATTAGTAAATAGATAATAGGCACATATTAAGAAGAGTGAAGGAAAAGGCAATATCACTAAAGAAAAGGTAGGCATAGAGAGGAATAGAAGGATGAA
Organism: Elephantulus edwardii; assembly: GCF_000299155.1. Taxonomy (NCBI): domain Eukaryota; kingdom Metazoa; phylum Chordata; class Mammalia; order Macroscelidea; family Macroscelididae; genus Elephantulus; species Elephantulus edwardii. The sequence continues at coordinate 36,462,384 of NW_006399757.1, read as the reverse complement.
TGAAATGTTAATTTCAAGGAGGAAATGGGGGAAATACATTACATTGTGGTTATTGGATAAAATAATCATGAATGGTTGAATGAAACACTAATTTGCTGTGTAAACCTTCCCTCAAATCACAATAACAAAATCAGTAGCAAATAAAAAGATACAAGTCGATGTTTCAATCAAACAAAAATTAAAGAACTTAAGATGAAATAATAGAATGATAATAAGAAAATTATATGCTTAAAATGTGTACGAATTCAAATACCTAAGAAGAAAATAAAAACCTAAAACTCAGGAATGAAAGAATAAAATTATACCAAGACTAAAAGAGGTAAAATTAGTAAAACAGTAAAGAGACTAAGTAAAGTAAACCAGAATGTGAGCATACTGCAACACAAACAAATGAATATTTCAAAACTAAAAATTAAGCCTCTAATAAGACAAGCACATCTACAAAGAAAGAATTGGTAAGTAGTGTCTGTTTCACAGAAGATCCTCTAGATTGAATGCAGACACTATTACTAGACGTGGGAGTGGTGGTCTGTGAAGGGGGAGGAAGTCTATTCTCACATCCAATGGACTGAGAGAAGATAAGGCTCTTCTCTCCGTTAGATGGAAACTCAATGCTATTTCCAGGCATCCTGGTAGCTTACCTACCAGGTATTACTTCCATTAATCCTGGTATCTTACCCCACCCTACAGGAGACCAGCCTCTGGACCCTCTAGGAAAGCACCATTGTGACCTTGTCCTATGCTATACAAATTCTTACATATGATAATCACAGGACAACTGTTGTTGTTATGTGCCATCGAGTTGTTTCCGACTCATAGCGACCCTATGCACAACAGCTCTAAACCCTGCTCTATCCTGCGCCAACCGCACCGCCTCTGACACACCCATCCCGATTACCCGTCACCGAATCAATCCATCTCATAGAGGGTCTTCCCCTCCTGCGCTGTCCCTCCACCCTCCCAAGCATGATGTCCCTCTCCAAGGACCCGTCTCAACTGGTTCTGAGAATTAGACTTTGCGGAAAGAAATAGAGACCCAGAATTAAAGGAGGACATTGATCCATCCACTGGACAGAACTTAGTAATGTTTATGTACAAGGAAATGTATTTTAATCTTAGTTGCCATGTGCATCACTGCAAATTCTGTTACAAAGAAAGGTGAGAAGATATTGGGAGTCAGCTGTTTTTAAAGGTCTCTCGTCTGTCTTCCTCTTATGAAGATGCTGTTTTTGTTGTTGTTGTCGTTGTCTGCCGTAGAGGGAACTGCTCCATAGCTGACTCAGCAGTGGGGTTTTCAGAAACAGTAAATCAGAGCCACAGGAAGAGAATGCCCATCCTTTTCCAACGGAGCAGCAGGTGAATTTGAACCGAACCACGTGTGTTTGGGACCGCAGTGCAGATTCTTACCACTAGGCCACCAGCGCTCCCTTCCACAAAGACTACAGCCTTGGAAACACTATTCTGTGCTAATGAAGATAGTGTAGTTCTTTCAAGCAACAGCCAAGTTTGACACTTTTTGATTACTCTGGTCTTCTAGGAGAAAACATCATTCCAGAAGAACTAAACAAACAAGTATTGTAATAAATATAAATGTTTCCCACATTGTTAGAGGGTCATAATTTGGTCACGAGATTCTAGCATCTCAGTATAGCCTAATGTATCAAGAAATCTATAAAACTAAGGGTCTAAAGTGTTGTCTCTATCCAATGGAGGATTTCGTTCCCTCAATATACTAGCCCTTTGTTAACCTGTGAGTGCAAACTCGTTTGAGAATTAGTTTCTTTCTTTGAAGATGTTATCATTCAAATTAACAAGGCCATATTGGATGGAGCAGGGTGAATGCTGATCCCTTCTGATTGGTGTTTTACAAAAAAAAAAAAAAAAAAGGAGAACAGACACAAGTTAAGGGATGCCTCTGTTGACCAGAAACTGTTATTGTTAGGTGCTATCAAGTACCATTCATAGATACTCATAAAGGAGAGCTCTGAACCTTGCCCTACCTTTCCTTCACCATACTCACCACCTCCCACGTGATGAAGCGCATTGTTACAGTCACTGTGTCAAGCCATCTTGTTGAGGGCCTTCCTCTCTCTGACTGTCCACTTTCCCAAGCATGTCTTTTTCCAAGGAATGGTCCCTTATAACAACATATCCGAAGTATGAAGTACGAGATGAAGTTTCACCATCTTTGTCTCTACAGAGCATCCCGGATGTACTTCCTCCAAGACAGACTTGTTTGTCCTTTTGGCAGTCTGTGGGTATTCAGTATTCTTACCCAATACCACAAATCAAACAATCAATCTTGCATAGAAAGCAACCGAAAATACTGTGGTTTGGAACAGGAGCACGTTGGTCTTCAAACTGACATCCTTGTTAGTTAGCACTTTGGAAAAGTTCTTACCAACAGATTGTCCCCAGTGCAACACATCTTTTCATTTGTTGATCGCTGCTACCACTAGTATTGATTGTGGATGTAAGTAATCATTGACAACTTTAATCTTTTCCCCATCTATCATGATGTTGCCTATAGTTCAGTGGATGAGAATTTTTTTTTCTTGATGCTAAGATATCATCCATATTGAAGGCTGTCATCTTTGATTTTCTGCAGCAAGCACTTCAAGTCCTCTTCACTTTCTACAAGCAAGATTGTATCATCTGCATAATACAGGTGTGGAGGAGTCTTCCTCTAAACCTGATGCCACATTCTTCTTCATAGTGCCCAGCTTCTTCAATGATTTGCTTAACCTACAGATTGAATAGCACACCAAAAGACTACAACAGTGACTCAACTCACACCTTTCCTGACTGGAAAACTGCATTCTATATAAACATCACATCTAGTTGTTGACTTGACAATGGAGATTCTAAGCCCTAGCTCACTCACTACTACCTTCTACAACCCTTCTTGGGTATAGGAACAAGTTTGGGCCTGGGAGTAATTTTTTTATCATTCTCCCAGGTGATTCTGATGGAAATAGGCCTCAGACTTCACATTTTGGACCACAAATCTCTAAAGTCCCTCCCATCCCTAATAGTAAACAACAAAAGAGAGAAGAGAAAAGCATTCTTCTAGGATCAATAGAAAGCTTTCCAAATGTTTATTTCATTTTCTCCCGGTAGAGTTAAAGAACAATTCATGTGGCATCACCAAAGACCAATCATTTGAGCTAATGCCTCAAAGTGTCACGGTTTCCCAGCTGCCCTTAAATCTGCCCGTCCAGCCAGTACATTTAGCTGTGTTTGAACTCAATGTTTCCCTTGGTAAAGCTTTCCCCCATTATAGTCATTTCTCAGAGGATTTATAACCTTCAAGGCAAAAGTCCCTGAAACAAGACTCTAAGGATGACTCCCACCATGTCTCTTTAAGAGCACTTCAGATACATTTATGTCCTCAGACCCTGGATTTATGGCAACACGGTAGAGACTCTTTTCAGAAAGCACACTCTTAGTTCCATTTATCCGGCAGGCTTTTCCTGAAGGAGATTAGAAGTAAAATGATTTGGGACACAATCAAAGAATTCCATCTTTTTAATTACTGTGTTAAACACAGGAACACCTAATACAAATATTTGACTATGCGGTCAAGTATTGGCTCTGAGGTCACCCGAGAAAATTTATAGCGAACACTAAAGGTCCTACACAATAATTGCCTGGGGTTATGACTTCTCAAATGGCTCTTCATTGGCAATAGCACTACATTTGGACATAAATAAAATTCACTGAATTGGGGCACTGTTCTCATTAAGATGTTTAAGCTTCACTTTAAATGAGTTTGTGGCCATTGAAGGCTTTTTATTCTGTAGAAGCGTACCTTTACGACAAGGTTAGCTCTTTTTAAACAATCTAATGACTCACATTTAAAAACCCTTTTTGGAGAGATGCCAGGTTTGTCTGGTCAACATAAAGAAGGGAAGGGTGCAGAACTCTACTGCAAAAATACTTCCGGTTCATATAATTCCGCAGTGCATAATTTGTAATATTGTTGTTGATTGCCTGCAAGTCAAGCACGACTCATAGTGACGCTATGAACTAAAGGCCTGAAGCCCCTCTACCACTATCGACATTTATCAAAGTTCATAGAGTTTCCGGAGACATGTTGTTTAGGAAGTGGATGCCACTCCTGCTTCCAACAATTTGAAATAATAATTTGTAATATTCTGGAGATTATTTTATTAAATACTGTGTCAGAGAAGCTGCCAATCCAGAAGGTACACGGACTTTGCTCTGAACGGAAAACTGTCCTACAAATGAAGTACAGCATTTCATCTCATTACACTTTGCCACCATGGGCTGGGGATCATCTGTCTTTGACGAGATTTCTCTTTGGTCTGAAGTGACAATCAGTTGTGCTATGAGGTGAGAAGGAGCAAAGGAATCTCTCCACATCAAGTCAGAAAAGGAAAAACAAGGAATAGGAAGAAGGGACAAAGCCCTTGGGGACAGGGTGAGCTGGTGGCCATTTCAGAGCACCTGGGGATGCTTCTTAAATTTTTTCTTGGGACAGATTTTTTTTTCTTTATCTCTTGGCTAAGAGTTTACAAATCATACTGGATTGTCATTAAACTATTCATATACATTTTGCTTTATAGCATTAATTACAATTCCCTCGGGAATGGTTTTAATTGTTTTGGGTCAAACATTCTTTTTTTATATTTTTTTATTAATTTTAATGAAAGTTTACAGAGACTTTGAATTTCCATTCATTCATTGTTTCACTTTTCCTCCTGCCCACCACCAGTTCTCTCTTCTCTTTGAAAAGCAAAATTCTTTCATTGTTATACAATCCTTCCCCCCAAGTCCATTCCACTTTGCAGCCTTTGTTCTGGACTCCTGTCATGATAATGATACTTAATCATATATCCTTTTTAAACAGTTATCTCCCTCATCTGTTTCAATGCAGTATATATAATTTATCCCATCTTTCTCAGTCTCCCCTCAAACCCAATGTCAGTCCCGTTTTATAATAGTGGCACTATGCAATATTTGTCCTTTTGTGACTGAGATATTAATGTCCTCCAGGGCCACCCATTTTGTATAATATTTCATGAGTTCCTTGTTTTTCAATGCAGCATAGTATTCCATTGTGTGAATACACCACAGCTTCTCTATCCATTTGTTTGTTGATGGGCACTTAGGTTGTTTCCAGCTCTTTGCTATTGTGAACAAAGCCACAATAAACATGGGTGTGCAGGGTCAAACATTCTTCTAAGTGATATAGCACTGGTCTGCCCATTTGCTCTACAGAGGTAACTCGTGGTTGCTGTGATGCTAAACACTATGACACTGATATGTGTCAAATGCGATAATGGTTACCCAGGGTAGACAGTGTTTGGTGGAGTCCCTGATTAAAACAAGCTTGGAAGCAGCAGTGGCATCCACTTTCAAAATAGTCTGCCTCTGGAAACTCTATGAACTTGGAGAAATTATGAAAACTATACAAATGTTCAGGTCTTTCATTCATAGGGTCACTATGAGTCATCTACGACTCAATGGCACTTACCAACAATAACAACATGTAATTAGTTAATAGTAATGCATGATCAATCTTTTATTTGTTTACTGCCTTTTTCCTCACCTAACTTACCTGTGTATTGATTTTTTTTTTTTTACTCCCCTCTCCCTTCCTGCCCCACAGCCACTCAGGACTAGGAAACACCGTGTTAAGTTGTTGGCTTTGGCTTTGTTTTTCTCAGTGCTATGCAGTTGATGGTGATTCATGGCAACCCCATGTGTTGCCCCGCACAACTGTACTTAGCAGGCTTTTCAAGGCTATGACCTTTCAGAAGTAGCTCACCAGGCTTTTCTTGCTAGATACCTGTGGGTGGGTTCAAACTGGCAACTTAATGGATTAGTACTTAACCGAGTTACACAGAATCCAAAACTCATTCCCTTTTACATCACACTTATCGCAGATGAGAGTGTGTCATTCCCCATGCACCACGGAGCCTATTCTGTTCCTAGAGACCCAATAGGACAGACTAGAACACTCCATAGGGGCTTCTAGGCTATACACTGTACCAGAGCAGACCACCAGGTCTTTTCACCCAAGAAGCCACTGGTGTGTTTGAATCACCAGCCTATCAATTAGCAGCACTTAACCATTATGCTGCCAACCCCCCAGACACTATCTCAAAGTCCTTATTTCCCTTTGTAATAACCATCTGGTCTATCCCAGAGGTGCATGGTTCAAACCCACCAGATGCTCTGCTGGAGAAGGAGAGACAATCTCTTCCTGTCCCAGTCAGATCTGATTTGATGGTACACACACACAAAATAATAAAAATTTTAAAAAAAAAATTTTAAAGCCTATCTGGAATATCATTCACAGATCATGGGTTCTTATTCATCTTTGTGTCCCTAGGGTCTGGCAGAGCATCTGGCAGAGGCAGTAATCTCATGAAAGGGGATTTCCCATCCTTCTCCCATGGCGCAGCTGGTGGATTCAAACCATGTGCCTTCAGGATGCCAGCACACATTATTACCACTAGGCCACCAGAGCTCCGATCATCAGCTCTGACTCATAGTGGCCTTGTGTATAACAGAACAAAACACTGCCTAGTCCTGGGCCCTCATCATGTTCACTGGTATGTTTGAGGCCATTGCTGAGGCTGTTGTGTTCATCCATCTCACTGAGAATTGTCTCCTTTTTGTTGGTCCTTTACATTACCAAGCATGACCTCCTTTTTGAGTGGTTGCTCTTTCTTGATGTGTCCAGATGTCCTCAAATCATGTCCAAAGTAAGGGAGCTAAACTCTTGCCAGTCTCACTTCTAAGAGCTGCTGCTGTTGCTGCTGTTGCTGCTTCTCCTTCTTCTCCTTCTCCTTCTTCTTCTCCATCGAATTAGTCCCACCTTGGACTGTAATCTTTACAGAAGCAAATGGCCAGGATTTCCTTCTATCGAGACGCTAAGTGAATCCAAACCACCAACTTTTTGATTAGCAGTCAACTGCAAATCACATGCACTACACAGGCTTCTGTAAGGAACCCTGCCTCAAACAAATACATTGTAAAAAAAAAAAATCTCGTTGTTATCAAGTTTCTGAGCTCCCAAGACTATAAATCTTTTGGAAGGAAAATGTGAAGAATCTAGGTATTTGTTAATACTTATTGAATATGGGCAAATGGGTGGAGAACATAGAAGATTATCAATTTAGCAACTGTTTTAAGAACAGACCATCCTTAAGAGGATTGCTGATCCTCGTTAATGCTTGTGAATTAATCTAATGTGATTGCTTTTCCCAGGAAAGATGAGAGTGATTGGCAACTTTGGGGCTGGGGGACTGCAAAGACAGGGAAGTACACCTGGGCCAGACTCTAGTTAAAAGCCAGGAAGTGACTCCAGGGCTTTAAGCACCTGGAGGACAGAGGTGGGAATATAAAGAATCTCCATTGTCATTGTTCTGCAAAATAAACTTTATCTTTTCTGGGGTTTGAGAGAACGATTTTCTATTAATTCAACCCAGTTTCAAGTCTCCAAGTGTCCTCTAATGAAGAAATGCTTGCAGCAACTTATTTTTAACATCTCAAGGGGAAATGTTATTTTTTTTTGTCATGTCAGAACAGACTCATAGATGACCCTTCAGAGAATTTTCAGAAGTTGTAAACCATTTGGGAAGAGACTGCCCATCTTTCTCCTACAGGTAGGTTGATAGATTAGAACCATGTGCCTTGGGGTTGGCAGCACAGCTCCCTACCACTAGATCAAGGCACAGCTTAAAGAGCGGGCTCAGAGGAAGTTGGAGAGGCTGCAGCAGTGGTCTTCAGTCAATGTTTTTCTTGTTGGGTGCCATTGAGTTGAGTATGACTCATAGTGACCCTTTGAATAACAGATCTGAACCTTGTCCAGTCTTGTGCCATCCTCATCATTTCTGGTCTAACTCTCTTTCATTTACCTTTCCAAATAGAATATCTCTTTCCAAGGAATAGTCTTTCCTAACAACAGGTCCAAAGTATGTGAGACAAAGCTTCACCATCCTTGCTTCTAAGAAGTACTCTAGTTGCACTTTGTCCAAAACATGTCTGTTTGTTCTTCTGGCAGTCCATGAGATATTCACTACTCTTCTTCAATACCACAACAGCATCAATTCTGCTGTTGTCTTTATTGATTGTTCAGCTCTCAGAAGCATAGAAGATGATTGGGAAGGTCATGGCTTGAATCAGGTGCACCTTAGTCTTTAAACTGACATCATTCCTAAGTTAGACAACATGAACAATTTATTTCATTTTCTTTGTCTCGAAAAGCCCTCCATCCTCCTCTTTTGACCAGCAAAGAGTCCAATACTTTGTAATAATAACTGTTGTTATGTGCCGTTTAGTGGCTTGCAACTCATAGCAACCCTATGTACAACAGCTCTGAACCCTGCTCACAACAATAAATTGGAAGTAGCCCTACGTTCCCATCAGTGCCCATGGCTGTCTACCAGATTTCAACTCATAGTGACCCTATAGGACATAGCAGAACTTTCCCACTCAGTGTCCAAATCCTTATGGAAGCAGAGTGTTCTATCTTCTTCCCACAGTGGGGTTAGTGGATTCAAACATCAGGACTCCTCCTCAGGAGCAAAATAGTTTCTACACTGTGGACACTAAACAGCACTTTAAAAGAATGAAGTTGGTAGATCTACCAGCATGAAGAATTCTCAAATATTCACTCTTAAGTGAAAAAAAGAAAATTGCACACGTGTTTGTGTGCATTTTATTAACTTTTAAAAACATGAATGTATAAATATAATCCTGGATATATTAACTGCCATCAAGCTAGCTCCAACTCACTGTAATTCTATGTATAACAAAACACTGCCCTGGCCCGCACCATCATCATCATCAAACATGCCAGTTTGAATCCATTGTGGTGGCTGTTGTGGGTGTCTCTCAACCTAGAGAACACAGCTGCCCTTAGTATGTCCAGTAAGATTCTGTTGTGACCCGGAAAGAGATCACTAGGCCTTTCTCCCTAGTCTGTTTTTGGTCTGGAAGCTCCATTGAAACCTGTCCACCATCAGTGCCCCTGCTGGTGTTTTAATACCAACGGCACAGCTTCCAGTATCATGGCAAAACATAAGCTGCCTCAGTACAATTAACTGACATGAGGGCGGTGGCTGGGTGTACACATGGATGTGTGTGAAAGCACTGAAAATTATCTTGAAGCACCACTCCGACCTCAGTGGCTGCTTCTTGGGAGGAGTTAAATTGGTCAAAGGTGACTTTTGCTTTATCTGCATTAGTGCTGAGGACAGAGAATAAAAATCAAACTAACTCTACACTCATTCACATTCTCCTAGGTCTCTCCTTGTCTTGACCTGTTGGGTCACTATGCCTAGGGGCAGAACCAGCTCCTTTGTGCTTTTTTTTTTTTTATGTTAAATATATTTATTTACCTAGAAGTGCTTCTTTAATGTTTTTATGCACAAATAGGCACATGATACACTATCTACTAAGACAAAGCTTCAACTGACATGAAATATGAACTAAGAGCCTAAGGGCTCTGACTGGCCTACAAATCTGACTTTTTTTTTTTAAATTTAGGTTGTTTATTTTTCATTTCAATGAACATCTACAGAGATTTTGGGATTCCATTCATTCATTGTTGCACCCTTCTTCCCGCACAAACCCCTCCCCCCCCATTTGCTCCTCTCCTTGAAACGCAAAAGAAAAACCCCCTCATTGGTCCACAACCCCCCCCCCCACCCCGCACCTCCCCAAACCCCACCCCCTAGCCCCAAATTCCTTTGTGCTTTTTATCGTCTAAGGCTCTGTCTCTCAAATGTGATTGCTGTCAGCCACATGTGGCTATTGAGCACTTGAAAGGTGGCCGGTTCAAACTAAAATAAGCTATAAATGTAAAATACACACCAGTATTCAACGACTTCTCATTAAGCGCCACAGAATCTGAACTGACTCATGGCTGACCTTCTAGTGGGTCAAATTGCATAGAAGGAGAAAGGGTTTTTTTCTGGGCAGAAACTGGTGGATTTGAGCCACACATACCTTTAGGTTAGCAGTGCAATGCCTTACCATTGAGCCACCAAAACTCCCTTCAGAGATTTAGTGTGAGGAGGTAAAGGGTGTAAAATATTCGCGTAATTTTTATATTGACTGTACGCTGAAATGATATGGTAAGGAAGATACATTAGTAAAATTAATTTCACTTATTTTCTTTCACTAAAAATTTTTACATGTTGTAGGTGGATCCTATTTCTATATCCTATTTCTACAGTGCAAGTCTAGACGATAAAAATTTTAAACATGTTGACCACCTTGATAATCTCTCTATATCAATGTTAAACATCCTACCCTCACCCCACCCCAACAAAGACAAGTTAAGTGTGAATCTACCAGCTGGTATAAAGGAGAAAGATGGTGACAGTCTGTTTCCAAAAAGAGTCAATTCACCTCAACTCATTGCCATCAAGTGGGAACCAACTCCTAGCTGAGCCTCCAGCATGTTTTCATGGGCTGTAGATCACACAGGAAGAGACTGTCCATCTTTCTCTCACGAAGCAGCTGGTGGATTCAAGCCACCTGTCTTCAGGTTAGCAGTGAAACTCCCTGCCCACGAGGCCACCAGAGCTCCCAGAAAAGCAGCTCTGCTTCACCTTACAAGTTTTTTCAGAGTTGGAATCAACTTGGTGGCAATGTTTCTTTCTTTAAAGTCACTATTTCTTTATATGATCTATTTTCACTCTCAAGTTTTGTATTTCTGGTTATGTGATGTTCTCATGACAGATCACTTTTTCCGGAAAAGAAGTGAGAACAATTTTTAGTATATGTCATGGCGTCAATGTCTTTTCCTCAATCTTTTGTTTTGAAAGTAATTGAGCTTCCACTGTGCATTTAAAGTCTATTCATTTTCCTGCAAACAAATTAGCCTTCACTTAAAAGGAAAAAAGTAAAGAAGACAGGCATTTTATTTTCTCTAAAGAAATAAGTTCCTCTCTGGTCTTCAATCAATATTTTAGCAGGTGATTTTAAGAGGGGAAAAAAATAACAGTCACTTATAGTAACAAGTCAAATGCTGTTCCATCCACCTGACACTCAATATTTTTAACAATGATTCCCTAGCCTTACTCAAGAGGTAATCACTGGGTAAAAATAGCAGTTTATTACCCTGCCTTTTCTTTGTCCTCTTTCCCTTGTGTACCCAAAAACACCTCTGGCCTTGAGTTTCCTAACTCCTAGTTTTGAATATTCACACCCAAAGTCACTAATCTTTCCTGTTAACACCTTGTAGTTTGACCCTTGATTAATTCAATCAGTGATTACCACTTCTACAATAAGTGTTAATCTCCTTTTTAAAACACCTCTAAGATTGGCCCTTTATTGAGGCTTTCTGCCCCCTTTACAGTAGACCTGAGAGGATTGTGCTATTGTGAGTGCTATCTACAAGGCATTTCCTATGTGGGCCACCAGCTTGGAAAAGGCCAGCTTCAAAGTCTTCCTGCACAATTACATCATAGAATGATCATCCTGGTTTGCATCCATCACACGTACTATATCCCAGCTGTGTATGTGTTAACTGTGTATATGTTAACTAGGTATGTGTGAACTATGCATGTGTTAAAAGCAGTCGATGTGCCAGTGGGTTGGAACTGACTCATAGCTGACCACCCTCCAGTGAGTTTTCAGAGCGGGTAAATCACACAGGAAAAGACTGCCCATCCTTCTCTCATGAAGCATAAGATGCATCGAAACCATCTGCCTTTGGGTTTACAGCACAACTCCTTACTCACTCAGCCACCAGAGCTCTCTGCGTCAGAAGCAGGGGCCAGATATTTCTCTGCTTGAAGACAAAAAGGGAATAAACCTCCAGAGGGCACCCTCCGCAGTTCATCCTGAGAGGACAGAGCAGTTCTTTGATTCTCAGCCTGTGCAGATGCTCAAGCAGGAGGCCCAGAGCCTCCTCAGAAGCAGCCTTTTTCAGCCTCAAGTGTGTCAGCGAACAAGTGTGGAGGCCCACTCCCCGAGAGCGGTTTTCTCCCTGAAAATGTATCTCTAGGGCCTAACAAAGCAGCATCTGGTCTGACCCTATAACTGCCTTCCTTTCTACCTCATAGGTTAGGAGGTGGCTTGTAAATTCATTTGCCTTGGGTCACACTCCCAGCGTGGCAAGCCTGGGGAAGGCACCCCACGTGAAGAAAGACAAACACAAGAAGCTAACTTTTTCTATTTAAGAGAGAACAGCTTTGATCTTGGTTTCACAGTAGGTGGTCAGCATTCCTTGGAGAACTGTAATTTCAACACTTTTTAAAAAAAATTTAAAAAAAAAAGTTTCCTATGAAGGCAAGCTTTTCCATTATCTCCACAACCTAAAGTTCCCAAAGAGATTTCTTACAACTTAAGGGGTGTCAGAACCTTGAGATTTCTAAGAAACCATTCCAACTAATTTGAATATTTTCCTTTATAGAGTAACAATAATACTACAACTGTACCTTTAAAATGCGTTTTCATATCCATTAGCTTATTTGTCACGCTCATTAACTCTTTGAAGCTACTATCCTCATCTTATCATACAGATAAAAAAATAGAGTCCCCAAGAGATTCAAGTTAAGAGATTCAACTTAAACCACCCAACTGTTCAAACAGGAAGTTGAGCTCCAGCCCCTCTGACTTCCAACAGCCAAGGACACAGTCGTAATGTTCTCCTGAGTTCCTTCTCAATCATCAGAATTTGTTGAGGTCAATTTTCATAACAAGGACTGGAAAAAAAATCAAACCAATGCAAATCTTGTTCAGCACTGCAGGTATACTGAGCTGAAACCAGTTACCAGTGGCTGTCTCCATATATGGCAAAGTACGATTGTAGCTCATAGGATTTTCAAGGACTGATCTTTTTTTTTTTTTTAAAGACAGCCAGACTTTTCTTCCAAGGACCATCTGCACCAGCAAGAAACACTTCACTGAGTTGAAAGGAACATATATTTGTCACAAGCCTCACTATGGGAATGAGGAGGGAATGGTGCCCGGCATGGTAGTAAATCTGCGTGAAGATCCATAGAACTGAAGCAGAGACAAGAATCCAGGGCTGGAATCAAGGGCAACCATGAATGAGGATGTGTTTTCATTAGTCTTTATCTTCCACTCTTTACTATACTAGGTGGGCCTAGATCAATGAAAAAGTCCTAAAACCTCTAGGAAAGGGTGTTTACGAAAACTCAAATGCCGATGCCCATCTATTCTTACGAGTCACAATCTCTGAAGAATTTAATGGGCATTTTAATAAGTTTCCCAGGGACACAGACCTCACTTGGAGACGTTAGAAATGGACCGCGAGGAAAGGTTCGCAGAGGTGCGTGTCTTTCTGCAGTAAAGTAAAATTCATTAAAACAGGAAAAGAGAAAAAGTTATGGAAAGAAGGTGAAAGCGCAAGGAGAAAACGCCTCAACCTTCGCCACAGCGGTCTCTAGCATAGTTAGAGCGTGGCGAGCTCAGAGAACTTCATTTCCTGGCGGTCAGCTCACCACCTGGCCCAGCCAGCAAGATCCTCCCCGTGAGGAGGAAGAGGAGACTGGAGAAAGCAACACCAGAGGAAGAGACTCTATGTTTTATAGCTCTGTATTTATACTGATTGGTACACACAGTCGGCTCTGATGGCATTGTCCATAGGAAGTAGTACTGCTAACCTAACAGCGACAGTTTTCTGGTAGTTCGAATCCAACTGTGGTTCTGCAGGAAAAAAAAACAAAAACAAAAACAAAAAACGGGCAATCTGTTACTATGGGATTTACCGCCTCCCCAAAAACCCACTCAAGCATCAGTAAGGAGTAGGTTTTGTCTCAATGGCAAAGATCACACACACACAAACACACTTTCAAAAATTTAATAGTAACTTCCATGCATTAGGAAAGAATCCACATGTTTTGTTGTTTGTTGAGACAGGTAAGCCAGGACAATTCTCAGCCTTGGTCAGAAATAATACGGTGAAGATCCCCTGATTTAGAGAATGAGAGATACCTTAGATGCCTTCTTTAAGTCTCAGACTCTTCCATCTATAGAATGGAAACAGTACCATTACCTTTGCCATTAGGCTGTGGAGATAATGAAATGGAATAATATATGTGATGATATATGACGTGTTTAGCAGGCTAACTATTATACAGTAAGTAATAAATAGCCCATGTCATCTGATTGCTTTATGGGCTGAGTGAGATAATAAAGGCAAAATTCTGGGAGCAGGATTTGTACATAGTAAATGTTCAATAAATTTTAAGCCTATATAAATTTAAGAAAACACATTGCCATAGAGTCAAAGCTGATTCATATATGACTCCTCCGTGGGCTGTCAGAAGCGGGACAGGAAGAAACTGTACATCTTTTTCCCACGGAGTCCATGGTAGATTTGAACTGGCCACCTTTAGGCTAGTAGCTCAACTCTCTACAGACTAGGCCACCAGAGTCCTACCACAAGTTTTTCAATAACATTAAACAAAGATGCCATAAATATTATAGCACTTGGCATTCCAGAACACTTTCCACTTCATTCTGAAGATTTAAAATATTGTTGTTGTTCTTATGTGCTGTCGAGTTGACTGCAACTCATAGCTTCTCTGTAAACAACTACATGATAGCCATGTTGTAAAAGGGAGAGACCAAGAAGCTTAGCTTAAGTGCCCAAAGAAATAACTAGAGGAAAAATTAATACAACCAAATTTTAAATTCCTCAACAGAGCAGAGTACATTATTCTGATTTTATTAAGAAAATGTCTGATCAGACAGAGAAGACAGAAAAAACAGACCCAAAAAAGTAACAGCAGAATCAACCAAGCTGGTTATAGTGAAACTTATTGTCTCACCTCCTTGAATTTTCCTAAAGGTCAGGAAACGGGAGCTTAGTGACATTGTCCTTGGCTGGAAAGGCAAAGATCCTCATTAAATAAAGAAACTGAGGACAGTTTTGAGGACTTGATCCTAAGTCCCATAGTATTTAAAGGGGTCATTGGAGAGGAACCGTTAATGCATGAAGAGAGGACTTGTCATGAACACGGAGAAGTCAGAAGGAAGAGGTATATTGTAGATGCTATGCAAATGCACATTCCATTCCTTTACTGTTCACATTTCATCGTGCATCATTCCAATGTTTGTTTAATTACTGTGCTTAAGCATAAATTATAAATGATCCTTTAAATTTTATTATTATTTGTGTGTGTACCGTCAAATCAGATCTGACTGGTACCGGAGGAAATTTTCCCTCCTTCTCCAACACAGCATCTGGTGGATTCAAACTGCACGCCTCTGGGATTGCGGTGTAACTTCTTGCCACTAGGCCACCAGAGCTCCCTGAAATGATAAACTTTATTTATACATGCATCTTCATATTTTCCCTAGAATCTGCTGCTTTTTAAAGTCCCCTGAATCAAGTTGATTCATAGGACTCTCTAGGACATAGCAGAAGAGCCCTGTAAGGAATTCAAGGCTGTCCATTGTTACAGACGTTGCTGTAGTTGTTGTTAGGTGTCAATGAGTCACTTTTGACTCATAGTGACCCTAGGAACAGCAAATCCAACCTTGTCTTCTCCTACTCAATCCTCACCATTTTGGATACATTCGAGCGCATCAGGACAGCCACTGTTTACAGAAGTGAATGGTTGCGTCTTTCTTCCATGGAATGACTGGTGGATTTGAACTGCCAACCTTTCAGTTAATAGTAGAGTTCTTAGCCACTGTGCTCTTCCTTATCTTTCCTACATGTGGTGAAATCTGTTCCTTTCCTGAGATTCACATGAGACTTAAAATTGTGAAATAAAGAGAAGGATGCCGGCCAACTTTAGTTACCATAAGAGAAGCGGTAACAGAGAGAAAATAAAATACATGACAGTCTAGCCTAGGTCGTGATGAGTGGACATAAGCCAAAGAATTAGTCATCCTGATTTGCCATATCTGTTTAAGACAACATCATAATAATATCCAGTCATTGTGCTAAGAGTCTTACATATATGACCTCATTTACTCCTTCCAACAACTCTAAAAAGTAGGAGCTATTACCCCATTTACAGAAGAGGAAATTGGGACTTATAGAAGGCAATTTATTTAAGATCACCTACCCAGATATGAAATGGGGAAGCCAGAATTCCCAGTCTACAAGAAAAATGTTCTGGATGCCTTTGCTTTAAATGAGAGCCAATGTCCTCAAATAGGAGATAGACTTGCACAGATAGGCCAGGACCAAAGACATAATCTTGAATTAATCTTCATCCATGTATCAGAAATAGCAAAAGCCCAAAGCCCAAATCTGGACATCACAAATGGAACCAGGACCCAACCTCAAGAGAGGACAGACCTTCCCCACCTACTAGCAAGTAAGTGTTTTCAGTATCTTCTCTTTGAAAAGCCCCTGTGCATATAATACCACAGTGTTCATAGTTATTGTTGTGTGCCATCGAGTCAACTCATAGCTGACCCTCCAGCAGCTTTTCAAAGGCTTTAAATTGCCAGGAAGAATACTGCCATCTTTCTCCTGGAGTGGTCATAGTAGATCAACAATATTCCTTATTGTTCTACCTTACAGTGGCTAGTGACTCTGAACCTCCAACCTTTCTGCAGGTAAGTCACGAAGCCACCAGAGCTCCTTACTCACTAGATTCTCCTTCTCACAGGCATCAAGTCAAAACTAACTCATAGCTTACCCTTCAGCAGGCTTGTGAGGCTATAAATTGCATCAGAGGAGATTGTCTTTCTCTCTCAAAGCTGTTGATGGATTTGAACTGCTAGAAAGGTGTGACCTTTGGCTTAGCAGCACAACTTCCTATGGACTATGCCACCAGAGCTCCTACTGTTGTTGTTGTTGTTGTTGTTGTTAAGTGCCATCGAGTCATAGGCGACTCATAGCGATCCTATGAACCAAAGTCTTCAACATTTGTGTGACTTTCATCCTTTCTTCAGGTTCATAGAGTTTCCAAAGGCAAGCTATTACAGAAGTGGATGCCACTCCTGCTTCCAAGTTTGTTTTAATCGGGGAGCGCCACCAAACACTGTCCTCTATGGGTAACCAACCATTAACACATTAGACACATCAGCATAACAGTGTTCAGCCTCACAACAACCACAAGTTACCTCTGTACAGCAAGTGGGCATGCCAGGGCTATACGACCTAGAAGAATGTTTGAAATGACTAGATAGTAAATGTATATTAAGTTGGGCCAAGGAGAAGGCAATCTACAATAAGAAGAGGTCAGCACAGCATGGCCAAAGCAAAGGAAGACACTAGGAAAAAGAATAAAAGGGCAACAAAAGTCAACAGAAATAAAGGAATATACTAGAAAATAAAAGCTGACATTCACCTATAATGGTAACAAGCAGATATTTAAAATGTAAATATTAACTGAGAAAAAAATGTTCATGATCATTTCTGGAATTAAAAAAAAATCAGTGCAACAATGAATGAAAACCCAAAATCTCTGTAAATGTTCATTAAAATTAATAAAATTTAATATAAAAAATCAGTGACTCAAATCAACTAGGAAATAGAGAAGTCACAGGAATATGTCAATTTCAGGACCTAGGTCAAAAGAAAGTGGGGCAATTTCTACCAAATTATGAGGAAAATAATGTGTACATTTTATTTCCCATTTATCAAGGTAAAACTTGAAGCTCTTCTTAGGGAAAAAATTGTTTGATGATGAAATTCATACAAAGCAGAGAAGAACTAAATGGAGAATTCAAGAATAGAGAAGACACAATAAAATGCTGGTAGAGAATCCACTTAAATACAGAGCCAAAATGCAATGCATGTGGAAATTACAGTTACACGGCAGCACCCACACAGTAAAATAAAACTAACTCAATACATTCAGCAGAGGAAAAAAGAAGATCATTTTTTGGTTAGTGTAACACGCGAGGGACTCTGCCACCAGAGCTTCAGAACAGCAATTCCTTCAGTTTTGCTTTTATAAATTTCATTTTCATTTCTTTTTTACCCCCTAAATTCAAATAGAAATAAATTTAATATTATTACTTCAAAAGAGCCTATCTGGAGTGATTCCAATCCTCTTTAAGAAAAAAAAAAATCCCAAACGTACTATTGTAAAGTCAATTCTGACTTACAGCAACTCTACAAGACAGAGCAAAATTGTTCTCCAGACCTTCTAAAGCTAGAGATGTGTGCAGAAGAGTCTGACTCATAAGCCCCTTTAACATTTCTGTCTGACATTTTTTTTCTGTATATGCATAAGGAGGTGTCTGAAACAATATTCTCTAATAACAAGATTCATATAATGGGATTGCAGGTGATTTTTCACCTCTTCTCTGGTCTTATTATTAAATATGTATATTTTTTACAGTGAATGTGCATTGTCTTTACATAAACATCAACTAATGCTATAAAAAAATTAAAATACGAGCAGTAAAGAAAGCTGGTCCTTGCACAGAAACTTTCCCATGGCTTGCCTAGATTGAGCCCAAAGACTAAGCCACATAATGATTTATAAATGGAAAGCACCAGTTGCTGAGAAAATGTAAAGCCAGCAAATGCCAGTGAACATACTAAGAATAAGGAAATGACAGGGCAACTTGAAGAAGCAGCTCCAGCTTTGGACTGGGAGTCATAAGACCTGAGTTCTTGTTCCAGTTCAGACACTAATTCTCTGTGTCATCTTAGATATATCATTTAACTTCTTTGATTCCTTGGCCCAATCAAAGGGGACTCTGGTGGCCCAGGGGGGAAAGGAGTTGTGCTGCTAACCCAATAGCAGATAATTTAAATCCATCAACTCTGATGGGCAATCTCCTTCTGTACAATTTATAGGCTCAGAATACCTGCTGGAGGGTCAGTTATGAGTCAGTTCCAGCATCAATAAGTGAATGAGGCCCAATAATTTCTCATTTCTCATAAAGATTCATAAATTTCTCATATTCCATAAAAGGTTAGGAATATGGATTTCATATGTGAGATGTGATACTTAAATACTGGAGCCAACAAAATTGTTTTAATACTAACAGGCTAAGGAAATACATTTGGTGCTGTATCTGGCCTGTGAGTTTAACTGTTGGTGAGCACTACTGTTTGCACAGGCCATCAGTGGACAAGGTTGGACATAATCAAAGCTACCCAGGAGTGTACTAGAGCTAGCTCGTACAAGCTCACAAGGACCAAGTGTGCACATTCATCTCAACTCCATGTTCAAATACGCTATGTTAGTAGATTGCTCAACCATGGTGACCATAGAAATCCATAAACAGAGTAAACCCAGGGTGATGGTGAAACAAGTACAATAAGAATATCACTTTAGATCTCTGTACTAACTGATCCTAGGATTATGGTACTAAATATCAGAACTAGAAGAGTTGTTGTTGTTGTTGTTATGTGCCGTCGAGTCGTTTTAACTAAGATATTCTAGAAGAAACAGAAACTCAAACTGGCTAAGGCGAAAAGAGGAACTAAATTTAAAAATGGGGTGAACTATTTCTTTTTTAAAAGCCAGGAATATAGTCTCCTGACTAAGAAAAGAAGAAAGGCAGACCTGAATGCCACTCAAAACTCCTTTCTCTCCATCACAAAATTGTTTTGTGTTTGTTTCCTTCTTTCTTTCCATTTTTAATTTTTTATAGATCAAAAAGGATTTTATATAAAATTTTTTTCATTGTAATTTTAATGAAAATTTACAGAAAAGTTAGATTTTCATTCATTCCTTGTTGCACATTTTTACCCCTTCCCCCCTTTGCCCCTCCCTTAGTTCACTTTTTTGTTTTTCAAATATTGATTTATTATTGTACAATTACCTTCCTACCCCCTCTTCCCCTAGTCCTTTTTGCAATATACCTTTTATTCAGGGCTATTGTTGAACATATAATAACTAATCATATATTCCTTTTAAATAGTTCTTTCCTTCATCTATTCCAGTGCAATATTCATTATCTATCCATTCTTATCCTGTTCTCCTCCCAAACTCTCATGTTAGACCTGCTTTGTAACAGTGATGCTATGCAATATTTGCCCTTTTGTGACTCAGATATTTCACTCAGCATAATGTCGTGCAGGGTTACTCAGGTTGTGTAATATTTTATTAGTCTGTTGTTTTTCAGTGCTGCATAGTATTCCATTGTATGAATATACTATGATTATTCTAGCCATTCACTTATTAAGAGAAAGTTATCACTGAGAGAGCATGAAACATTAGTGATAGACCCAAGTGATGGATTAATCTCTCAGTGAAACCTTCCTCCTCTCTTGTTGCTTCTCTTCTGTGGCAAGGATCTGGGTTGAGGAGAACAAGAAGTATTTGTTCCCCAAGAATACACGTCTGCTTCTGGCACATAGGGCTCCTTCTTCCTGTGGGATGCCCTCTATCACAGTCCTTGCATCTTAATATTAAGCACAGATTGGGCTTTAGTCTTCATTGCACAAGTCACACAGTCATACACAATAGCCCAATGTGAGCACATCTTCCCAAAGTGGTATTGTTTTAATAAACATTAGCAGAGACATTAATGTAAAGGTGTTAAGACTGTGGTGAAAACATAAGAATAAGCAAAACAGGTGAAATACTGGGTTAAACTTAGAAATAAAAAGAGAGTCCCTTCTCCACCTTTTTTCCTATATTATGCCCTTTTCAAATAAACTTCTTATGGGGGAAGATTTTAGAATTAGAAAAATTGCTGAGAAAGTTCAGACAGCAGCTTCCCTCAAGGTTACTAATTTATATAACCATGCATCTTTGACAAAACAAAAAACAATCATTGGTACAGTATTATTAACTTTGTTAATATACAGACGTTATTCTGATTTTATCACCTATGAGTTGTATTAATCAAGATTTATCAGAAATAAAAACAAAAATGATTTGTTATATCAGAAATTGGAAAGCCAACGGAGAGGCCATCAGGCTGGAAATTCAGGAAGAAGCTGACGTTGCAATCTTGAAGCAGAATTTCTTCTTCTATAGAAACTTATTTTTGCTCTCAAGGTTTTCAACTGTCTTGGTGAAATCTATACACATTATTCAGGATTGTTGTTGTTATGTGGTATCAAGTCAGAACTGAATCATAGCTGCCCCTCCAGCAGGTTTTCAGAGGCTGTAAATCACATGGGAGGAGATTGCCCATCTTTCTTCTATGCCTTTGAGTTGTCAATGCAACTGTTTACCACTAGGCCACCAGAGCACCCGATTATTCAATGTAATACCCTTTTAAAAAAATATTATAGAAGCTAACCACATTTAGAAAATATCTTTGTAGAAATATCTAGATTACTGCTTGATTAACTGGGCTCTAATAGCCTAGTCACCTGATACGTAAAGTAAACCATCACACCAATTTTTTTTCCGCCTGTCCTTTTTCTGTTTCATACGATCTAAACTATCGCACTTCATTTAGAGGTGGTTCCTTTTTAACGTGATTGCTCCCACACACATCAGAATCACTACACTGCTAGTATGGTTGCTAATGACTACCAAGTTTCACTTCTCACATTCCTCACCACAGATAGGAACTATTCTGTACTTTCTGTGGTCCAAATTTAAAAATCCTAGAGAAGGACTTTTGTTGGTTTGGCTTGTGACAATGGCTTCCTCTAGAACACTCAGATATGAGTGAGAAGGGGAGAGTCTCACAGCACAAGATGGGCACGTAGGGTCCACCCTTGTGAGGGAGTCAAATGGTGTGACCCTGTAGAGCAGCCACCCAAAGTGAATGAGTCGACTGGCTCATCTACCTCATTTTCCACATGAGGAAATTAAAGTCCAAAGAAGTAAGTGACTTTGCAATGGACCAAAGCCAAACCTTAGCAAAATGAAGGCTAAACCCAAACCTCTTTCTTATCTCGTAATTCTAGGCACTCCTCTGTGTTTCTAGTGCAACTGCTATTTGGGGACTGATCTACAGAAGCAAAAACTCTGAGATTAGAAACAACCTCAAAGTCTATCTAGTTTTTGTCTGAGGCATAAGTTTCCTGATGTGTCCAAATGAATCCCAGAGAAATACAAGCCTGTGTGAATAATAGTTGACAGGGGCTAATTTACAAAATGTGAACATAAGTCAGATCCTTACTCTCCCACTTCATCATTCTGACACCAGTCACCCACATGACACTTCCTCTCTCTGCATCTAAACCCCTCCCTAGCCCAAATTTAAGACTCCATAAGTTAGCACTGTGTCCTTCCTGCCCCTTCCAAGCATTATGTAAATACTACTTCAAAAGAGAAGGAGGGAAAATTCTTATCCTAAAGTGAGGAACCCTCAGGGCCCATTTAGTCTGGCAATCACACTTGGGTAAATTGTTTTTCTTTTCTTCATCAGTTAGTTCATCTGTACAATTTGGAAACTTGAGTTTCTGTGATCCTTTCAGACTATAATACAGTAATTTGGAAGACAGGCATTTCCAGCAAAAGCTAAACACAGGTTTATTATACAATCTGGTATCATACACTTAGGGATTTACCCAAGTGAGGTGAAAGTGCATTTTCCTATAAAAACCTACATAAACTATTTTTTTACATAATCAATACAACTTTTTTCATAACTGCCAGAATTGAAAGTAACACAGATATCTTTCAAAAGGCAAATGTATAAATAAACTGAAGTGAAAGTGCATACAAGAGAATATTATGCAGTGATGAAAAGAAATGAGCTACCAAGCCACAAAAAAAGACTTGGAGAAATCCTTGATGCATACTGTTGTGCAAAAGAAACTGGTATGAAAAAGCCACACATACTCTGTAATTCCAACTATAGTACATTCTGGAAAAGGCAAACTATACAAGTTATCAGTTGCCATTCAATTAATTCTGTCACATGTGGAACCTGTGTGTGTCAGAATCATAGAACTGCATTCTATAGGGTTTTCAGTTGCCAATTTCAGAAGCAGACTGCCAAGCCTTTCTTCCAAGGCACATCTGGGGAGACAAGTACTTTCAACCTTATTTAGTTAGACATTGAATGCACTGTTTTGCACCTCCCAGGGACTTCTAACCACATTGTTGTTGTTGTTGTTGTTGTTGTTGTTGTTGTTAGGTTCCATTGAGTTGATTCTGACTCTTAGCAACCCTGTGTATGGAAAGCAAAACACCAGCTGGTCCTGCGCCAGCCTCACACTCACCACTGTGCTTCAGTTCATTGCTACAGTCACTGTCCGACTCCATCTTGTTGAGATCTTTCTTTTCTTCACTGACTCTGTACTTTACCAAGTATGATAAATTCCTAACTCCCAATTGAAGAAAAGTACAATTAAGATGAGGGATAGAGGTGAGCAGGTGAGAGCAAGGGCATGTTTAGGGCAATGGAACTCTTCTGTATGGCACTGGAATCATGTTGTTGTTGTTGGGTGCTGTCCAGTCTGAACTGATGCCTAACTGACCCACCACCAGGTTTTCAGAGGCAGTTAATTGCACCGGAGGAGACTGCCCATCCTTCTCCCACTGAACTGCTAATGGATTAGAACTGCATGCCTTTGAGACTGCAGTACACCTTCTTACCACTAGGCCACCAGACCTCCATAGGACTATAAAACAATGAAATCTATTGTAAACAAAAGACTTTAATTACCAATGATGCATCAGTTCATCAACTGTGGTAAATGTACCACAAGATTGTATGATATAAATAGTATGAGAAATGTACAGGTGAGAAAGGAATATATGGGAATCTTTTGTGATTTCCGAACAATCTGTAAAACTATGCTGTTGTTGTTATGTTGTTATGGTCCGTCGAGTCGTTTCCGACTCATAGCGACCCTATGCACAACAGCCCTAAACCCTGCTCTATCCTGCGCCAACCGCATCACCTCTGACACACCCATCCCGATT
>NW_006399757.1:36411169-36436140 GCF_000299155.1 Elephantulus edwardii | reverse complement strand
GGAAGACCCTCTATGAGGTGGACTGATTCAGTGACTGGGGTAATTGGGATGGGTGTGTCAGAGGCAGTGTGATTGGCACAGGATAGAGCAGGGTTTAGGGCTTAGGGCTGTTGTACATAGGGTCGCTATGAGTCGCAAGCGACTTGCGGCACATAACAACAACAACAACATTTCCATTTATTAGCAAGAAAAAAAATAGACATTAACGTATGTAAAGTTCCTTAGGGAGCTTTGGTGGCCCAATGGCAAGAAGCTGCATTGTAGTCCTGAAGGCACATGGTTCAAATCCACCAGATGCTATGCTGGAGAAGAAAGTGCAATCTCTTCCTGTGCCAGTTGGATCTGACTCAACAGCACACAAGAAAGAAAAAAAAAACCCAAAACATTTGTAAAGGCCATTCAGAATGCTCTTGTTAAGTCCACTACAACTCAGTGACCCCATGAACAACAGGTTGAAACTCTGTGTTGTCCTGTGCCCCTCTATCTCACTGAAAGTCTACCACTCTTTGAATTGCCCTCTACTTTTCCACCACTTGTCTGTCAGTCTGCAGTACTGTAGTCGCTTCTGTGTTGCTTTGATGCTGAAAACTATGCCTTGGTATTTCAATTACCAGCATAGTGTACAAGGTTCAGCAGAGCTTCCAGACCAGGACAGACTAAGGAGGAGGACTGATCATTCACTTTCAAAATAACAGGTCCTTGAAAACTATGAACAACAGAAGAACATTGTTCATTTACTATAGCCTTCAAAAGCATAAAATACTTAAGAGTGAATTTAAACAATAAATTTTCCAGGACTGTCTATGATTAAAAATGAAAGGCAATGCTTTCTCAACCTATTAAACGCTCAACTTAGAGATCACCAGGACTATTGTTATTCCTGAGACAGGGAATAGGGAAGGAGGGAACAAGATCAGACTGACATTTTCTCGAACTTTCCTTATGGAGTTATTAAGCTAGAGAAAATTAGACTAAATCAAGCGAGAAGTAAAGATGAGCAAAGAGTATTCTGCACTCAGCCTCCAATGTTCTTAGACCTTGTTTTCTAAAAATCAAGAGCCTTGGTGCCCAGAAGAGGCCAATGAGACCCTGGAGTAGAGGTGAAATTGAGGCGGTCTGATTAAAAAATAATTGTCAGACTTGTTCATGTTGTATAATGTTTTACAAGTTCATTGTTTTTCAATGCTCTGCAATATTACATTGTATGAATGCACCAATTTTTCTATCCATTTGTTTGTTGACTGACACTTTGAGCTGCTTCTATTTCTTTACTACTGTGAATAATGCTGCATGAAGCAATATGCTGAGTGAAATATCTCAGTCACAAAAGAACAAATACTGCATAGGACTGCTGTTACAGAAATAGGATGGACACTGGTGGCTGAGAATGGGAAAAGAGTGGCTGGATAATGAACACTGCACTGGAATAGGTGAAGGGAAGAACTACCTGGAAAGAATGGATGATAAGGCATATGTGTGACAACAGTCTGGAACAAGATGTGCATTATAAAGTGAATTAGGGAAAGGGAGAAAAATGTGTATCAACAAATGAATGAAAACACTACTTTCCATAAACTTTCTCTACAATTACATTTTTTTCTTAAAAAAAAAAAAGATAATCTACCAAGATCAGATCTTCTCTCATCTAGCTCAAACTGCTAACTCACAGGAAGTAAGAAAAGCAAAAACAACTATAACTGCTGCCACCATCTTCCCCACACCCAATAGAGGACTGTAACTCTTACCACTACCTTCTCTACACCCAAATGAGGACCACAACCCCTACCACCCACCGTCTTCCCCACACCCAAGAGAGGACTGTAACTCCTACCACTTTCTTGCTTATACCCCAGGGAGAGGGGGGATCTTTAGATGAAAAGGAATGATGGCTTTTGATAAGTGCCATTGAGTTGACTATGACTCAGACTGACCTTATGAACAGTGGATTGAACCCTGCCATACTCTAGTCCACTGTTAGGGTCACTCACATCTCATTGTCTTCCCTCCTTTGCTGACCCTTCACCTTTCCAAGCATGAGGTCCTTTTAATAACATGGTCAAAGTACATCAGAGGGTTTCACTATCCTTAACTTGAAGAAGCACCCCAGCTACACCAAAAAAACCAATAAATACTTGTTTGTCCTTTTGGTAGTCCGTGGAATATTCAGTACTTTTCTCCAGCTCCACAATGCAAAGGCATCAATTCTTCTTCTGTCATCTTTATTCACTATCCAACATTCAGATGCACAGCAAATGACCAAAAAAAGCCATGGCTTGAATCAGGTGCACTTTAGTCTTCAAACTGACATCTTTGCTCTTCAGCACTTTGGAGAGGTCCCTAACAGCAGACTTTCCAAATGTAAAACGTATTTTGATTTTCTGGCTTCTGGTGCCAAGGGTGTTGAGTAGGGATCCAAGCAAGATGAAGTCATTGACAACCTCTACCTTTTCTTCATCTATCATGATGTTGCCTATTTGTCCAGTGGTAAGGATTTTTGTTTTCTTGATGTTAAGATGTAACCCATATTGAAGGCTGTAGTCTTTGATCCTCTGCAAGCATTCATTTCAAGTCCTCTTCATTTTCAGCAAGCAAAGCTGTGTCATCTGCATAATACAGGTTGTTGATGAGATTTATTTACTCTGATCCTGATTCTATATTTTTCTTCATATAGTCCAGCTTCTTGAATGATTTGTTCTGCATACAGAATGAATAGATATAGGGAAAGGATACAGACTTGGTGCACACTTTATTTTAAAAGGAGTAAGGAGCTCTAGTGGCCTATAGTGGTAAGAAGCTGTGCTGTGATCCTGAATGCATGCAGTTCAAATCCATGGGAGAAGGATGGGCAATCTCTTCTAATGCAATTAACTGTCTCTGAAAACCCACTGGAGGGTCAACTTTGGATCAGTTCTGACTCAACAGTACACTACAACAACAACAGGCATGGTTATGATTTCTCATTGTTAAACTAAACAGTCAGAATAAATTAAAAGGAAGATGAATCATTTCAAGGGGCCTTGGTAGTCAGTATTTAAGGCACTTGGGGTGGCACCTTGAACCCCCGAGGTGCTCTGACAGGGAAAGATGTGAAGATCTGCTTCTGATTACAGTCAGAAGTTCAATGGGAAGTTCTATTCGATCTTATAAGGTCACTCTGAGTTGGAACCCACTCAACAGCAATGAAATGAGACACTGTTTTGGTCACACATTGACCCCTAAGAAACCAGTCTTCCTCATCTCATCTCATCTGGGGAGATCCAGCAATTCTGGAAACCAGCAGATCTCAGTAAGCAAAGGACTGGTCATCTAGGCCACATGGTCTTGATGCTCTGGTTCCCCAAAGACCAAGGGCCCACCTAACCTTTTTTAGGATAGGGTGGTGTCATTATGGTTCACTGAAAGTAACCAGGTATTTAGGTCTGAAATATGCCTGAAACATTCATTAAGCTTTTAAAGCCACCTTACTACAAACTAACTAAACCCATTGACTCCAACTCATGGCACCGCTGTGTATGCCAGGGTAGAATTGGGCTCTAGAGGATAGTCAGGGACTGATTTTTTTTGGTAATAGAGTATCTAGCTTTCTTTCCAACGTAACTCAAGGCAGATTCAAACTTCCAACCTTTCATTTAACAGCTGAGTCTGTTAACCATTTGTACCATCTAGTGACTCTATGTAATCTTATATTTTAGGTATAATACTTGAGTAACAACACAAATTGTTGCATTACCATCCAGTTGCATTCACCAGTTTCAACTAACTCAGGAGGCAATATAGTGGCAAAGGGGGGAAAGGCCATTAAGCATAGCAAATGTGCGAACACTTGAATCTAAAATGTATCCTGTGTTGTGTGTCTCAGTCCTGGTCTTTGGGACATGGTGGTGAGGGTTTGGGATGATGTCTCCCAAAGAGCCGCTAGGAAGATATTTCCTCTACATCAAAAACGTTAGAGATTTGAAGATTAGTGGGGTTTCATTGCTCCAAGAGTTGCAGTAGTGGCCTGGGAAAGGATGACTGAAACTATGGCAGCTGTCTTGGAACCACATGAAGACAAGTTGAGTAAGACACAGTAGAAAAGGAAAGTCCACATCACATTCAAGATGACTTTGTTGAGCCACAACCCAACCCTGGAATGTGCTGTCTCCAGACATCGTATTATATAGATTAAAATTTTAAAAATACTTCTTCTTTTTTAATATTTGATTTGTTATTATCCTAGTTGATTTATAAAATTGAAATACATTATTTTCAAGAACAGATTCTTCCAATTAAGCCTGGTTTTAATAAATGTTATGTATTTGCAGCCAAAAGCACCCTAATGGATTAATTGGTATTAATTAAAGTCAATTAAATTCACTTTTTAAACAGACTAACAACAGAAAATTACATAAATATTACAAACAGAAAATTGACAGAAGAAATATATCATCTACACAGCATCTTGAAAGACATTTATTCTCACTAACAATAAAATGAGATTTTTA
Source organism: Elephantulus edwardii (assembly GCF_000299155.1). NCBI lineage: Eukaryota > Metazoa > Chordata > Mammalia > Macroscelidea > Macroscelididae > Elephantulus > Elephantulus edwardii. Next base: position 36,431,656 of record NW_006399757.1, on the reverse strand, counting down.
CCACCAACAAATTTATATATCTGATTAATACTAGAGTTGATAAGTGTTCAGGGAAAAATAGGACAGCTCTAACTTTTGTGTGGATTATTAACTGGTAGCTGCTGGTCAGTTTAGCTATTCCTATTACAATTATTATTATATGGTAGCAATATAACAATTGTTATATAATTATGGATTGAGTTATGTCCTTGGAAAACGTATGTTGAAATCCTGGATCCTGTGACTATGGATATCATCCTGTTGGAAATAGGTTTATCTTTTGTTAGCTAATGAGGCCATACCAGTTTAGGGTAAAAATGCAACAAAAAATTTACTGCCATGGGCTTGGTTCTCACTCATGGTGACCATCAGCTTTCCAAAACTATACATCCTAAACAGGAGAAGATTGCCCGTCTTTCTCCCATGGACTAAAGCCACAGGAGATACGCAGCCTTTTTGTTGGCAGTGCAAGACATTAGAGACAATTCTACCAGAGCTGCTAAGTTTAGGGTGGGTCCTAAAATAATTACTTATGAACTTTAACTAGAAGAGACACCTAGGAAAAGTACACAGATTCCCAGTAATACCAAGGATTGACAGTAGTAACCAGGAACTAGGAGACCTAGAGAAGCAGTCCACATGGCCAAGACACTGATTTGGATGCCTCACCTATAAAACTGCATATGTATGTATATGTATATATGTACGTGTGTGTGTGTGTAAACACATCTGTTCTACAAAGCTATCCAGGTATACTTACTTCTGTTATAACTGTTATGACATTAGCTCTGGTGGCCTATTGTAAGGAGTTGTGCTGCCAACTTAAAGGCACAGGGTTCAAATCAGCTAACTGCTCCACAGGAAAAAGATGGGCAATCTCCTCCCATGAGAGCTACAACCTCCGAAAATCCACTGGAGGGCCAGCTATGAGTTAGTTCTGACTCCATAGCACATAACAACCAAGTAACTAATGCAGTATAAAAACAAACCATTATCTCTAGGTGGTTGATATAAGAGCTTTCTGTTTTAAATTGTATACATTTTTGCATTTAAGAAGATGTGTATGTGTGAATGAATACGCTATGAGTCATGCTTGACTCGGTGGCAATCAACAAACATATTTTGCTTTTTACAGTTAGGAAAAAAAATAATCTCTTTTCCTTTCATCAGTCACAGAAGCCTGTGCGGGCCTTCAATTAGCCTCTACGGCTGCCCTAAAAAGTCCCATTTCTCTTCCCACACGACAAGGAGCCATGGAGGCTGGGTCCAGCCTGAGAATCTGTGTGCTAAGTAACGCTTGGAAGGGAAAGGAGGTCCTTTGACCATTAAGAGAATATTGTTGAGGGCAAAAGCTACTGAAACTGCTAAAGTGTTCTCTCTAATGGACTGGGAAAAGAGGCAAAGGTCCAGTGGACGTGAACTGTGGTCCTAAACCCAAAGCCACTGGACACTGAATGCATGAAACTGGTGGTCCTAAAGCAGTTCTGTAAACATGAGGCTTCTGCCATCCCAGGGCCTGGAAGACAGGAAGCTAGAAATCAGAGGACCCAGCAGTGAATGGCTAGAATATAAAGAAGTCATAACATTTTAGATTGGGTTCAATTTTCTATTAAAAACATTTTCCCTTTTTTTTAAAAAAAAAGATATTTCCTTTCTAAAAGTATTCAGTTTTTAGGTGTAACTTTCTTTCCAGTGATGGGCCTGAGAAAATTTGCATACTGCCTTGATGCAAATCATTCTTTTTAAGAGTTGTCTCAGTATCTACTGTCCTGGAGAAAGTTTATAGAATCACGGCCTCTTCCTCTTAACTTTCACATCTGATTTTGGTAACCGTGCAACATAATGCAGAATTGCTTCAAGAAGGCACCCCAAAGGCCTAAAGTATTGAGGCAGGAGGAAGGAGTTCACAGCACCATTTCTACCCCCCAAAAGCTGCTTGTCCCAGCTTCTAGGGCAGTCGGCATTTCCCCAGGGCGCAGGGCTGGGTGAGATGTCCTTTTTAGGCATTGCACATAAAGGAGTTGGCTGAGCAGATCTAAAAAACTTTGGTCAACAGGGCGGAGCCAGCCTTGGGCAGAAGTATTACTTCACTAGTTGCATTGGTTTCCTGTGGCTGCCAATAGAGGCAGCATCTGGCAGCCAGCCCACCGCAGAGAAGAGAAAACTCAACAGAGAAAAAAATAGCAACACAACCCTGAAAGGTGGAAGTAGAGCCTGAGAAACTTCAGCCAGCCTGGGACTGCTTGGCCAGCTAATCTTGCCACTTTGCAGCGCAGGATGCAAGCTTTAAAACTCTGCTGAATCTCCAATGGTGAGCACTTTCTAGAAGCATCTTTTGCATATGTGACATGTATCCTAAGACTATGAAGAAGGTGCTACCATGAATCACAACCAGGAAAAAGAGGAGCTAGGATTCGAACCTCAGGGTGGCCAGCTCTGAAACCGGGATTCGTGTTCACAAGTGAAATAGAGGTAAAGCAAATGTTGGTGTTGCTAAGGAACTGACTGGATGGACTGGAACGACCTTGTCTCCTCCCTAGTAGGTAATATTTTGGTTTTTCTTTCCTGACACACAACCAGGGAAATGACTACAATTCGAAAAAGAGATAAAAATAAAAACAAGAAGTGAAAGAGCTGCAGGCACCTGAAGCTCAACCATTGCTGCAGGCGCGAGTGAGCGCACAACAGAAATAGTCCTGTCCTGTTTAGATAGGCTTTGTTTTGCTACATGGCTGCATATGCAGTGAAGTGATAGCAAGTCCTGGGGGTGCGCTCCTTTGATGAGCTAAACACACAAAGACCTACATTTTGATGTAATCTGATAGCATGTAGTTAAGTCCTAGACAAACTGCAACTGTGAGGAAGTGATAAACCTCACTTCCTGTGCAAAGCTGCCTGAGATAACACTTTCCATAGACTGGAGTGGGGAAAGAGACATGCTTGCTACAGAGTTTAAAAGGAACTATTCTGTTCTTAATAACCCTCTTTAATGTGGTCCCAACAACATGTAAGCAAAACTGATTGCAGTCCAGTGGCTATGCAGTAATTCCACATATGACCTGACACTGACTTTTATTTATAGGAAAAACTTAGTCACTAGAGAATCACTTGATTTTCTCTCTCAAGGAAACCTTAGCACAAACTTTAAATCTCTAGCATCTTTTTTCTTTTTTCACCTCCATTTTACAAGAACACAGATAGAAATCATGGAACTGAGCATTAAATGACTCAGCGGCATACAACCACACTCCAGACACAGACTAGAATCAGTGCTAACTCACCCGAGGACCAATAGCTATTTTTCCATAATGCCAACACCGGAGAAGGTGACATTTACACTGTTTGTGCTGGTTGCATCATAAATGAGCACCAATAGTGCTGATAATTGTCTGTGAATGCATTCATGAAGTTCAGTTCATATTTACTGAGTGACTGCTTTGTGCCCTGGTGTCACAGTGGGTAAGGCATTTGGCTGCAAACCAAAAGGTTCAAGGTTTCAATCTACCAGCTGCTCTTTGGTAGAATGATGAAGCAATCTGCCCCTCAGGACAATGGCAAATATGTGAACAAATTCTCTTATTTCACCAACGAAGACAAAGACACATAGGCCAAAAAGCAGGTAGCGTTTATTTCCTTGCCCCAGGCAATCCACACTAGAAGACACCACCTCTGAAAAGCAGAGTCCACGCTACCCACATGTGTGCTCCCTCCTTGGTAAGGACCTAGGATTCAGAGTCTATTTCTAGGCTGCTTAGTGATCTTTGTCGTGATCCCTACCTTCCCAGACTCACCTCTTCTGGTTCATTTGCTGAGCTTCCATATCAGACTTTGAGGATTCCTTTTGCTAAAATCACTGGCATGGGAAAGAATTGGTGTGGTGTCCTGCTTTTGGAAACTAGCCTTTCTCTGAAGTTCGTGTATCTGAAAAGACCTCCAATTACATTGAAAGGTCCAGAAATTTGGGTTTTAAAAATACGAAATACTGCCTCCATAAACTACTCTCTTCATTGCCATGCAACCAGAAGAAATGGATAATGCTGATTACCATTACTGAGTGTGAGTGACGTAGGAGTAAGGAGTTGCACTGCCAATCCAAGGGCACCAGCTAGTCCACAGGAGAAATATGGGCAGTCACTTCCCATGCAATTTACTGTATCTGAAAACTCACTGGAGGGTCACCTATGGATTGATTGCAACTTGACAGTAGCCAACAACAACCAGTACTGAGAGCTTCAATCAAAGATTCAGTAGATGAATCCTGACCAAAAGGAAGAAACTTTATTAATATCTTTATGTTTGATATGAATTCTTTTTTTAAAGATAAAGTTTTATGTTATACTGGTTTACTTAGAATGTTTGAATACATTGATTTTCACACTGGATCTTTCCCATTTCCTTTAGCCACCCCTCCCTCCAGCCATCAAACTGTGCGACCCTGTGATTACCCCACCCCCACCCATCCTCACACCTCTGCTCTCCCCCTGCCCCACTTGGATCCTCATACATGTTTTGCTAGTTAGCTATTTCTAGATAAAGGTCTTATACAGTATTTGTCCTTCGGGGACTCGGTTAGTTCACTTAGCACAATGCTCTCCAGTCCCTCCCAAGTTAGGTAGTGATTTTCAAAATCGTTGTTCCTGCATGCTGTGCTGTATTCTATTTTGCGAATATACCCTAATTTCTCAATTCGTTTGACTGTGTGTGGTTGATATTAATGCTTGATGAATGATTCTTGAAGAGCTGATGCTTGAATTGTGATGTTGATGATGAGTTTGAATATCCTACAGACTGCAAAAAGAACAAATAAGTCTGTCTTAGAGGAAGTGTAACCGGAGGCAAAGATGGTGGAACTCCATCTCACATACTGTGGCTTGTTGTCAGGAGGTGACAATCTTTGGGGAAATATATCATATGGGGAAGGTAGAAGATAGGCAAAAAAGAGAAGCATCCTCAACAAGATGGATTGATCCCATGACTGCCACGATGGGCTTGAGCGTGGCGGACATCGTGAAGCCGGCACAGGATAGGAAGAGGATTCAATCTGTTGTAGAATCACTATGAGCTGGAGTCAACTCAAAGGCACCTGACAGTATGTTTGGTTGCGTATAATACCACCAAAAAGAAATTATTTTTTTCTAATGTGAATCTGTTTCAAATTTCCCTTTTTGAGTCTTCTTAATATATTGGATTGGTTTTATTCCACAGTCAAGCATGTTAATTAAGAGCTGTAAAGCACAGGTTAATTAAAGTCCTACTTCCCCCTTCTTCACATATTTCCAAGTCCTGAGTCTTTGTGGCTGTAAGGTTAAAAAAGAACCTACTCTGTGTAAGTGCCCCTGGTTGTTGTTGTTGTTATGTGCTGTTGAGTTGCAACCTTATCATCTCTGACACATGTACCCCCATTGCCATAGTCACTGAATCAAGCCATCTCATTGAGGGTCTTCGTCTCCTGGGCTGTCCCCTCAGCCTCTCAAGCCTGATGTCCCTCTCCAAGGACTGGTACCTCCTTGCAACATGCCCAAAGTATGTCAGGTGTAGAAAGTATGTCAGATGTAGCCTCAGAATCCTTGCTTCCAAGGTGCAGCCTCAAATCAAGGGATTTTGAAGTACTGAGTATGACTGAAAGTCTGAATTTCACACTGAGCCAAGTGGATTCCTCTTCTTTCAAATCACTCTGAGGAACTTGTTAGTTTGAAATGAAATCAAGTGTATTATATAAGGATGACATCTTCAGAGCCAATCAGGCATTGGCTTTGTATCCTGTTCAGGCAGCTTTTCATTTGAGTAGATTAGACTCCAGCTGTGCAGTTGCTATGCACATACCTGAGGGGTGTATTATAACTACTCAATCATTTCAGAATCTGGACTCTATGAAGAGGAGTGTGGCATCAGGTTTGGAGGAAGACTCATTAAGAGCCTGTTTTGGGAAGATTTTTAAGCACCTGCTTTTGAGCCAGAAGGGCAACCCCTTACTCACTAGGCCATCAGAGCTCCCTTAAACAAGATTCACTACCTCACTCAACCTCCACCTCTTACCAGATGGTTTCTAAAACCCTCTTATTTCCAACACTTTACCCATCAACAAGACTTATCAACAACCTGCAATATGCAGATGACACAACCTTACCCGCCCAAATCTGAGGAGGACATGAAGTGTTTGCTGCGGAAGATCAAGAACTGCCATCTTCAATACGTGTTGCATCTTAACATCAAGAGAACAAAAATTCTCACTACCGGCCCCACTGGCAGCACCATGATAGATGGAAAAGAAATTGAGGTTGGTAATAATTTCATCTTGCTCAGAACCACAATCAACACTGTTGGCTTCAGCAGTCAAGAAATCAAAAGATCAGTTGATTTTAAAACAATCTGCTCTCAAGGACCTCTCAAAAACACTAAATAGCAACAATGTCAGTCTAGAGACTAAGGCACACCTGATTAAGGTGCCATTGTCTTTTTGATTGTGTCAAAGAGCTGAACAATATCTAAGGAAAACAGAAGAAGAATTGATACCTTTGAGTTGTGGTGCTGGAGAAGAGTTTTGAAAATATCATGGAATGCCAAGAGAACAAGTATGTCTGTTCTGGAGAAGGTGAAGCCGGGTTGCTCCTTGGAGACAAAGATTTTTAAAACTCCAACTAACATACTTTGGGCATTCTGCCAGGAGGGGCCAGTGCTTGGAGATGACACCATGCTTGGAAATGTAGAAGGTCAGTGCAGAAGAGGAAGATTCTGGATGAGATGGATTGACACTGTGACAATGAGGGCAGGTGTGTCAGAGACAGTGTGTTGATTCAAAATAGGGGAGAGTTCAGAGGTATTGTCCACAGAGTCGCTATGAGTCATAATAGCAAGACAAATCAAGGGTAAGTTGAGAATTTCAACAGAGAATGTCTTACTATAATAGAAAAAAAGGAGGATTAGGAGGGAGAAAATACAAAGAGAAGGTACAAGAGGGAAAATAAGGGTGAGGAGGAGGAGGTGAGAGAGAAGGAAAAAGGGAGAGGAGGGACTACTGATAAACAAAGGAAAGGAGAGAAAATAACTTTCCAAACTTCTCTGCAGCCTTACAAAAAATACACTGAACTTGAACAGTGACTAAATCAATGCTTATTCAGCTTTTAAAACACAGCCTAATGGAGTGCGCCTAAGGGCCTTCTACAGACTTCCCGTCTAGAAGTGAAGAGGCGCTTATGCGTCTGCAGCTTCTGTTAAGAAAGTAAAGTTTTGAGAGAAAAGTTGTAGTAGAATGTTTTTTTTTTCCTTTGAAATTTTACATTCTTTGCATTACAGAGTTCTGGTGACCTAGTGGTTTGGGAGTTGCACTGCCATGCCGTAGGCAAGAGGTTCAAATACACCAGCTGTTCCTTGGAAGAAAGATGGGCAATCTCCTCCCATGCCTCTGAAATCCACCAGAAGCATGACATGATAGCAATAGGAGAAGGTCTTTTACTATTACAATTATTTTGTGAATTGCTGACATTTATGAAACTGTTGTAGCCCAGAGCCCTGACTGTGGCAAGTGAGTGCCCAGTAGTATAGTGATGATCTATGATTCTAGTCCAGGCATCAAAAGACTGAATTCTAGACCTCTGAGTAGTAAGTAGCCTGTGGTGTGACCCAAAGCAAAGGCTCTCTGATTTTGGGGGTTGTGACAAAAAGGGATTGGACTGAATTAGGTAATATCATGTAAGAACTTTTCCAACTGGTGGATACCACCAAGTTGGAACCAACTCATAGTTGACCCTCCAGTGGCTTTTCAGAGGCAGTTTAATTGCACAGGAGGAGACTGCCCAGCTTGCTTTCACAGCTAGTGGATTTGAACCACGTGCCTTTGGGATGGCAACACAGCTCCTTACAACGAGGTCACCAGGGCCATAGAAATAGTATTGTTTCTAATGTGCTTATACTGGTTTGTTTGAATTAAACATTGATATCATTTTAATGAAAACAATTTCTTTCTCCTGTGACCTTACATAAGTTTCACCGAACACTTTTCTTCCCTAAATTGCTAGGATTAGGAGCATTCAAATTAGAGATGCATAAACGCAATTAACATTCATTTAAAGAGTCGTTTATGAGAAGGAGCAATTCTGAGTAAGTAGTTAAAATATAAATCCTAGAGAGGAGGGGAAGAACTGTCTGCAGGAATATATGATTAGGTATTATATATATATTACAACAATCTGGAACAAGAGGTGCATTGCAAAGTGGACTGGGAGGGGGGAAGGAAGAAGGGGAGACGAAAAGGTGGAACAATAAATGAATAAGAAAAAAAGAAATACTTTTAAAATTTGTTTTAAAAAAGAAATGTCAAATTAGAGGATCTGATTCTAAACCTGCATTGTGATAGTTAGGGAACCACCCAATTTCTCCAAGCTCTGCTGGCTCTTAACCCAAGCAAACTCTCCACTGATGACTCTGTGATTCCAAAAACAAGAATTCAGACACATGGGAGAGAGATGGTCATTTCCCTACCGGCTTTGCTTTTGCCTGAGTCAACTCCTCTGTTCTTACCTATCTTAAAAGTGTCATCAACTCAACGATTCTGCAAGAGGAAGGGCGGGGGGGGGGGGGGGGGGAAGAGGTATTGTACAGTGAAAAAAAATTGGCAAATCTTATGAAAACACATTCTTAAAACATCTCTCATTTCTGAGAAACAAAGTAAAATGTACCGATTGTTTTTTGTTTCATGCTTAACCAGATGATTCATTGCTACAGTGAGGTATTTTGACCGTATCTACATAAAACAAGTATGAATGTTCCATAGAAAAAATAAAAATAACTCAATTAAAAAAACAAACTTTGATTAAGCACCTTCTCTCTAAAAGGCACTGAACTTTGCCTCAGAAAAATGAGGCAAGATGCCATCGAAATTTTAAGTTATTTGAGTATTAACACAGCCTCCATACAATTTATTTGCAGCTGCTTATCTACCCTCTCCAATACTCTAGTCATTAGTCTTGTGTGGCTATTGAGTCCTTAAAATATTGTGTGTACAAACTGAGATGTATTTTAAGCATAAAAATATATATATTGGGTTTGTTGTTGTTGTTGTTAGGTTCCATAGAGTCAAGTATGACTTACAGCGACCCTCTGAACACTGGCCTATCCCGTGCCATCCTCACAATCAACACACTCAACAGAAGACTTAAACAAAAAGCAATATAAAGTTATTAATAATTTGTATTTAGTTCCTATTGAAATGACATTATATTGCATATATTGTGTTAAATAAAATAAATCCTTTAATTAAATACACTTGTTACTTATTTAAGGTATCCAAGCATCAAAAGAAGATGAAAAGAATACACAGAATCAATTATCCAAAAAGAGCTGACTGGCACTGAAAAATTTCAGCAAATACCATATGAGCAGGAGCCAGTGGTAATAAAGGTGGAAGTAGAAGCTACACTCAAGGCATTGACAAAAAAATAAGGCCTGAGGGATCAGTGGGATAGCAAATGACTTATTTCAATTAACAAATACAGCCTTGAACGGTTTCGTTAGTCTATGCCAGGAAATTTAGAGGTCAGCTGTCTGGCCAACAGATTGGAAGAGGTTCACATTTGTTGCTATTCCCAAGAAAGGTGATCCAGCTGAATGTGGAAACTATAAAACAATGTCATTTATATCATATGGAAGCAAAATACTGTTGAAGATCATTCAAAAAGGGTTAGAACAGTACGTGGGTAGGGAACTGCCAGAAATTCAAGTAGGATTTAGAAGAAGCCATGTCACCAGGGACATCATTGCTGATGTCAGATAGATCATGGCTAAAAGTACCAAATACAAGAGGAATATATATTTGTGCTTTATTTATGTGTGAATCATAACAAGCTGTGGCTGACATTGAAAAGAATGGGAATCCCAGAGCATTTAATTGGACCAGACTGTTGAGTGAACCAAGCAAAGAGACACTGCATGGTTGAAAATTAATCAGGGAGTGTGTCAAGGTTGTATTTTTCTCTCCATACCTTTCATCCGTGTTCTGAGCAAATTATTCAAGAGATGGACTCTATGAAGAAGAATGTGTCATCAGGATTGAAGGGAGACTCATTAATAACCTGCGTAAATGCAGATAACACAACCTTGCTTGCTGAAAGTGAGGAGGAGGTGAGGCACTTGTTACACAGAATAAGGAATTCAGCCTTTAATGTGGATTGCATCTCAATGTCAAAAAAACAAAGATTCTTACCACTGGACCTACAGGCAACATCATGGTAAATGGAGACGGGATTAAAACTGTCAACAACTTCATCTTACTTAGATCCACAATTAACATTCTTGGTACCAGCAGTCAGGAGATCTGGAGATGTATTACACTGGGGAAATCTGAAGACAGGGACCTCTCCAAGTTCTTAAGGAGTAACAATGTCAGTCTGAGGACTAAGGTGCATCTGATTCAAGCCATGGTCTTTCTGATCACTTGCTACACATCTGAGAGCTGAACAATGAATAGAGGTGACAAGAAACTGAGAAACAGAAGCAGAGAGAATGGATGCCTTTGAGTTGTGGTGCTGGAGAAGAGTATTGAAAATATCACAGACAACCAAAAACAAACAGATCTGTTCTGGAGTGGGTGAAACCAAATTGCTCCTCAGAGACAAGGATTTTAAAGCTCCATCTCACACACTTTGGGTATGTGTCCAGGAAGGACCAGTTCTTGAAGAAGGACATTATTCTTGGTAGGGTAGAGGGACAGTATAAGAGAGATGGACCCTGGGTGAGATGGATTGACATAGTACCTAGGGTAATGGTGGTAGGTATGTCAGATTCAGTGGGACTGGTTTGGGATAGGGCAGGGTTCAGAGCTACTGTGCATAGGGTTGCTATGAGTCAGGGTAACTTAACAGCACCTAACAACAATAAGAAGAGCAATGATAAGTCACTGAGGAATCTAAACCTCTGGAGGAAGCCTGGACAGACTGGCACTTTAAAATCCAAATGTTATTTAGTATTTTAAAAACCCAAATACTTAATATAAACTGACCACAGGGCCTCTTATGATCTGGCCCTTTTCTACCTCTCCAGCCTAATCTTATGTCACTTTCCTCATTTCTCTCAAACTTTAGCCACAAGAGACAGCTTTCAGTTCCTAAAAAAATGCTATACTCTCTGCAGCCTCAGAGCATCAACACCTGCTGCTTCCTATAAATGGGGAGTTTGTCAGTTCACTCCACCTGGCACCTTTGCCTAATAAGGTGTACATTCTTCTAGTCTCAGCTCAAACCCCAGTCGTTAGAGAAGACGACTTCCCTAACTCTTCAGACCAAACCCAGGCTGTGTCATGTATTCTCGTTGTCCCCTGTATTTTCTTTTATTATACTTAAAATGTTTTATAATGATCTATCTATGAAATTTTTAAGGTCATAAATCATACCTTTTTGCTCCCAATTTATATCCAGCATATAGGGATTTGAAGAGTTTCTCATCAAACATGTATTGAGAAAGGAACAAAAGGAAAAAGGAGTGAAATAAGGAAGGGAGGAAGAATGAGAGGTAAGAAAGAGAAGGAAAAGAAAAAATTTGAAGCAAAAATTTTTAGTACTTTGTTCAAGTAATTTGTGACAAAATCAAAATAGACCAAAGCCTCGTAAAATACACTTTTCTGTGGCCTGGTGCATTAGATTTCAAGTATCATCAAATATGGTTAGTTTTTTCCTGAAGTCTAAAATTTTCATCATTTGCTCTATATTTGCATCAGTTAAAGCTGTTTTGGGTTGCAGGTAACTGACCACTGTAACTTTTCTAAGAAGGGATTTTATCTCTCTCTCATAACAAAAATGCTTGAGGTAGGGCTGAAGAAGCTGACTAAAGGTCAACAAAGTCCCAGATTCTTCTAGTTTCTTTCTCTATCAGAAGTGAAAGTTGAATGGCGTCTTTTTCAGCATGACATCTATACTCAAGACGGAAAAAAATGTGGGTTGGAGGAGGGAAGCAAAGGGCAAAAGCATGTACCATCTGGATCATCCCTTTGTTTGCTTTCTTAAGGTTGTTACAGGAAATTTCTGCTTCTATCTCATTGGCCAAACCAGCATTGTAGCAATTGCCAAGAGAGCTTGGGAAGGTGTACAGTCTTAAACGAGGGCATTACTACCCTGAACACAACTGGAGTTTTGTTAGTGAGGAAGAAAGCTGAATTAATGAGTTAGATCTAGAAATATCTTAAACTTAATTCTAAATTTCTGACTCATTGTGGGAAGCCTAGATTGAAATGGGATGTTTTTCAAGTTGGAATTTTGAGGAGAGGTTCAAGCTAGGCACATTTGCTATACTAAGCTGAATGTCAGCTTCAGGCACTTTGCAAGAAGGGACCAGTCATTGGAGAGGGACATCATGCTTTGAATGGTAGAGGGACAGCACAAGAGAGGAAGACTCTCAATGAGATGGATTGACTCAGTGATGGGAATAATGGGGGTAGATGTGTCAGAGACAATAAGGTTGGCTCCGCATAGGGCAGGGTTCAGAGCAATTATACATAGGGTCGCTCTAAGTAGCAAGCAACTCAATGGCACATAACAACAACAAGCCATATGGGATGAAAGGGGAAATGCTATCAAAAATATGAGTGTTTTAACTCTATAGTATTAACTGTATCTATTTAAATAAAAATATCTTCCCTTTTTGTTGGAAAAGGGCGTGGTGAAAGGGGAAGGGTTGAAATCACTAGGTATTTAGAGCGCAGAGGGGGTAGGGAGGAAGAAATAGGAAAGATGCTGTGGGGACTTGAAAAGATAAAGTGATAATAGACATAGATCAATAGTAACTAATTACATAAAATACAATGTATATGAACGTATGAAACATAATGTAAATGTGTAAATTACAATGTACATGAATGAAAACACAATATAAACTATTATATGCAAACATTATTTGTGAAAATATATTCCCCTTTGAAATGTTATTACTATATACACTTAATTTTAGATTTACATTCAAAAACAATGAATTTCCTAGCAAAATTTGAACCTTCAATTAAGGCATGTTACCACTAGGTGTCATTCCCTCAACTTTGTAGTTTTATTTATGCATTAATGCATTTAATATTTGTTCAGCCTAAAAGGGAGCAAAAGAGATTATCCAAACCATCTAATAAGACATAATAACATGTGTGGTCAACTCATCTGTGACCAATGACTAAGAACTAAGAAATCAAAATGCTCTGTAAAAAGAATTCAGAATATAAAGGCATTTAGAGAATAGCTGAGACCATCGAGACAGATTTCAGGATCCAGGAAGCAGAATGTCTTGTAGTGGGGAAAGTAGGTTTCCTTAGCAAGGAAATGATAAGTTCAGTAGCTCAGAGCCAGTGACAGATAATGTATAGAGAACAAGAAGATTGTTACAGAATATGCCTCTATTTGAGGAAATGGTTTGATTCAGAGCTTTTAAAACTAGACAGTTGCAAGTTTTAAATCTTTGTGATTTTCTTCATTGACTATTTTTTTTTCATTGACATTTTTAACTTAGAATGTTAAGTCTGTAAAAATCCAGTTAGTTCCAAAGTTATTAGTCCAGGGTTTGTTTTGTATTTCAATAAATAGTATTATCTTTAATTAGTTCAACTTAACAAACGTTAATTGACCCCTCCCTCATTTTTCCCCCCAGATCTCTTCCTCTGGCTTCCCTCCCCCCTCTTCAGCATCTCTGTGCATACTTCCCATGTTGGTCTGCACTCGCTCATCAATGACTTCCGGGTGCTCTGATGGTGTATCTGAGGCTTGTCTCCCTGCACTTTTATAAATCCCACGAAAATAGGGACAGTAGTTTTAAGGAATTAAGGGCTTGTTATGAAGAGTCCCTGGGCTACAGCTGAAGCTCTGCTATTTGCTGAATGGCCTTAGAATAAAAGTTAACACCGTTGAACTTCAATCTGTCAAACACTAATAAGCCTTCCTCATCAAGGTGATTTTAAAAATTAAATAGGGGGGGAAATCTTTACAATTATGTGAATAGTAAAGAGTAAATTCAAAACTAATGTCAACTTTTAGTAACATGAAGTCAATGAGTTTGTCTAACAAAAACTGTGAGCTTCACTGAAATAATAGCCCTGGTCTGTCCACTTGCCGTACAGAGGTAACTTGTAGTTGCCGTGAAGCTGAACACTGTGTCACTGATGTGTCAAATGCGATAATGGTTACCCATGGTGGGCAGTGTTTGGTGGAGCTCCCCGATTAACACAAGCTTGGAAGGAGGAGTGGCATCCACTTCTGTAATAGCTTGCCTCCAGAAACCCTATGAACCTGGAGAAAGGATGAAAGTCACACAAGTGTCGAGGACTTTTGTTCATAGGGTCGCTGTGAATTGCCTACGACCCAACGGCACTTAACAACAGCAACAAGGCAAGAACTACAAACCAGTTCTTTCACTTGAACCTAATGCAAAAAAAGTAATTACAATCAACTTCTGATCACACTTGTGATCTGGGATCATGAAAACCTTCTCTCAGTGCCACCACCTCCTGCTCCAACTTCCCACAGAATTTCATTCTTCATCCTATTAAGCAGAAGTGTCTTTGAGCCCCTCAAATTCCCATTATAGGCCACTTTCTTGCCTTAAAAGTTGTTACCATTAAGTTGATTCCAACTCAGTGCACTCCAACGGAAAAGAGAATTGTCCTATAGAATTTCAAGACTGTAAATATTTATGAGGGAGCTCTGATGGCCTCGTGGTAAAAATCTGCCCTACAATCCCAAAAGCACGGGGTTTGATTCTACCAGCTGCTCTATGGGAGAAGGATGGGCAATCTCCTCCTGTGCGATTACTGCCTCTGAAAACCTGCTAGAGGATCAGCTATGAGTCAGTTCTGACTCGATGGTGGTGGTTGTTGTTGATTGCCTTTGAGTCAAGCACAACTCATAGCGACCCTGTGAACAAAAGGCCTGAAGTCCCTTTACAACTACTGACATTTTTCAAAGTTCATAGAGTTTCCAGAGGCATGTTATTTAGGAAATGGATGCGACTCAATGGTACACAACAGCAACAAATATTTATGAGAGCCGACAGCCTCATCTTTCTCCAGTGGAGCAGCTGATGGGTTCAAATCACTCACTTTTTCCTTGTCACCTCAGCACTTAACCGCTGCATCACCAAGGCTCCTTCTTGTTGCTTTAGTCTCTTTTAAATTACCTGAATCTGTCCTCTTTTATAGACAGTTGTGAGGAGATTGTCAAAGAGAAAAATCCTTAAGTGATTTTTATATCCTGATGTCAGTGTTTCTGCTGAGCAATGCGGTTGCCAGAGATAAAAGACTATACTTGGTTTGGGGCTTGTGACACAAGTGTGAATTGTGGTTATTCTAACTAAGAAAGAGTGGCCAGTTGGCTGCACAGCCCAAGAAGGATTCCTGGGCGTCAGTCATGCCTCATAAGGGCCGTAGGCATTTTAAAAACGGAGAAGAATTGCATCTTGCAGGAATCTGAAAGTATTTTCACAGAAGTCTGAAATATATCTGGCTCAGAATAGAAACCTCAAAGACAACTAAATAAATCTTTCCTCCCAAAACAAGATCCCGTGACATGATGGCTACAGGCATGGGTTTTGGAGTCAAAAAAGGTCAGAGTTCAAGCCACCTTTACCACCTATTAGTATTTCTATTTTAGGTCATTCAATTATCAGTGTTCTTACCTATAAAATGAGACAATAATACCTACACTATTGGACCCTTATGAGATTCAGTCAGAGCAATGTAAGTAAAATGCTTAGTAGAGCACGCTCAGCACATGTGCCCTGTTCACCAAATGAAAGCTATGATTAATAGAAGTAGGACTGAATGTGCTCTTCATGGAATAATTCTGAGTTTATTTATAGAGAGCTGTACATTTTATTTTCTTCATTATTACATAAAAGTAATAAAATTAACTTCAAAAAAAACACCTGAAAGTTAATTCTCAGTATTCCCAATAAAGTGTATGCTTTCAACCCCTTATTTTTCCTGTGCTAAAGGACAATATGAATAATCTTTTAAAGCATTATGCTGAAAGAAAAAGTTACACACAAATGGAAAACTATTGTATGACGCCACTTACAAGAACTCTGGAGAACAGGCAAGTGTACAGAGACCAAAATCTAGGAGTGGCTTCCAGGCATGAGAGAAGCAGGAGAGAAAGCTAAAGGTGATGGGAAATTTTAGAAATGGATGATGGTGAATAGTTGCACAGCATGATTAATGCCATTAACATCTCTTAGTTATACATGTGGAAAATACTGAAATAGGAAATATATTGTTATCTATATTTTACCACAAAATTTTAAAGTAATGCATGTCAAAGAATTAAATGCCATTAACCAAATGGTGAATGTCACAGACAACCTAAAAGTTCCATTTGATTCAAGAGTGTCAACTATCTTCCTTATATTTAGCTTTCTACCCCTTGCAAGAGTGTCACCTTGAATTATATGAAAACTTTTTTTTTCCTTTTCTTGTTGTGTACCATCAAACTGGATCTGACTGGTGCAGGAAGAACTCAAAGAGCATCTGGCGGATTCGAACCACATGCTTTTAGGATTGCAGTGCAGCTTCTTGCCGCTAGACCACCAGAGCTCCCTGGGAATTATATGAAAACTTTATAGCCCACAGATAACCTGGTTATAATCATGGTCCACCTTCTTTGGAACTTGCACAGCCCCAAGTCAGGACAGCAGGCTGAATTTCAGCCCCAACTGACCTCCTTAATTAGGTGTCTTTGTGCAGTGAACAAACTGCACAACAGTACACAACAGTCCTGTTTAACCATCAAAGGTATTTTTAATTACCAATATTTTCCTTTGTGGCATCAGGATTGGAGGAAAACTCATCAACAATATATGTTATGCAGATGACATAACCCTGCTTGCTGAAACTGAGGAGGACCTGAAGTGCTTGCTGCAGAAGGCCAAGTACTATAGTCTTCAATATGGATGAGCTCAATATCAAGAAAATAAAGATTCTTACCACTGGGGCGACTGGCAGCATCATGAGAGACAGTAAAGAGATGGAGATTGTTAACAGCTTCTGTTTGTTTGGTTCCACAATCAACACTTTTGGTACCAAAAGCCATGAAATTAAAAGATGAATTGCATTGCTGAAGAGCAATGATGTCAGTCTGGAGACTAAGGTGCACCTGATACAAATCATAGTCTTTATAATTACTTGCCATGCATCAGAAAGCTGGATAATGAGTAGGGATGATAGAAGAAGAATTGATGCCTTTGAGCTGTGGTGCTGGAGACAAGTATTGAATATACCATGAACTGCTAAGAAAATGAACTGGTTCATCCTAGAGAGGGTGAGATTGGGCTGGTCCATGGAGGCAAGGATTCTGAAACTTTGTCTGACATACTTTGGACATGTTACAAAGAGGGACCAATCCTTGGACAGGGACATCATGCTTGGGAGGGTGGAGGGACAGCACAAGAGAGTAAGACCCTCAATGAGATGTATTGACTCAGTGACTGGGGTAACAGGGGTAGATGTGTCAGAGACAATTAGGGATTGGCACCGAATAGAGCAGGATTCAGGGCTGTTGTATATAGGATTACTATGAGTCACAGACAACTCGACAGCACATAACAACAACAATAATAACATATTTTCCTTTACTCCAGAAATGAAAACAGTATTGCTGAAGAGGAGTTATGAAGCAGGGGGCAAGTAAAAAAGAAACAGAAGAGTGTTCTAGCCCTGAGAAAAAGCCTCTGAATCATAGTTTTGGCTATTTTGAACCCTCAGCATGAGTTTACTTCTCTCATTCTAAACCCACAACCTCAGCTGCAAAGCCAATATTATATACATATAGAACAAATCCAACCACAAACTATCTGAATTATTGCTGGAAAACTTGACTCTATTATGCTTCATGAGAACAAGGACTGTATTTATTTGGAGGCACAATCTCCAAATCACCGGGTGCCCTGTTGAGACTGTGGTTAAACATTCAGCTGCTTAATCAAAAGACTTAGCAGTTCTAACTCATCAGTCGCTAATGGGGAGAAAGAAGAGGCAGCCTGCTTCCTTAAAGATTACAGCCCTGGAAATGCTTTGGGGCAGTTCTGTTCTGCCTTGTGGGAGCATTATGAGTCAGAATTGACTCAATAGCAACAAGTGTGGCTTGGTTATTCTTTCCTCAGCTCTTAACTCACTAGCTCAAGTTAATTAACTCATTAACTCATTGCCATCAAGTCAGAATCAGCTCATATCTGACCTTCTGTTGGGTTTCCAAGGCTGCAAATCACAAATTGCTAATCTTTCTCCCATAGACCTGTGGGTGGATTTAAAGAGCCAAAAAAGCATGACCTTTGGGTTAGC
Organism: Elephantulus edwardii; assembly: GCF_000299155.1. Taxonomy (NCBI): domain Eukaryota; kingdom Metazoa; phylum Chordata; class Mammalia; order Macroscelidea; family Macroscelididae; genus Elephantulus; species Elephantulus edwardii. The sequence goes on along the minus strand of NW_006399757.1, from coordinate 36,413,385 downwards.
AGGACAGTTCCCTGTGGACTAGGCCACTTGAGGAAAAGGCTTGACTCCACCAGGTGCTCCTTAGGAGAAAGATAGATATGTCATCTCCTTCCTCATGTGCAAGTTACAGCCTCTGAAACCCTGCTGGAGGGTCGGCTATCAGTAGGTTCCAACTCAACAACACATTAAGAGCAAAAACACTGTAAGAAATATTTATCACAGTTACTGGTACTGGCTAAATAAACAGCAAGCTACTACTATTGTTTCTGTGCCTTTAAAAAGCTAACAAAATCGGGCCACTTAAGGCACAACTATTGGTCTCTTCTTGTCCAGAGTAAAGAATAGTGCAGAAAACAAAACACACACACACACACACACACACACACACACACACACACACACACGGAAACAATTAGTCCATTATATGAACAGTTTACATGAAGCTCAGCCTTCATGATGGAGAGACCAGAAGTAATTGATGGTGCCTGGTTACTATGGCTGAATACTCTGAAAAGATCACGGTAGGAGTTCCAAGACAGAGTAGAGAAAAATGTAGAGCAAAACTCAAATATCATAAAAACAGCCAGGCTTGCTGGTCTGATAGAGATAGGTGGAACCTCTGAGACTATGGCCACATGTCTTCACCCTTCAATCCTGGAACTGGACTCCCCCTGCAGCTCAACTTTTAGCCAAACAATGGATAGGCCTATAAGGTGAGCAGTAACAATGTGAGGCATCTGTTCACTCCTTAGAATAATCAACCAGGCGAAATCAAGAAGGCAGCCCTCACCCAGTGAGAAAACTCAAAAGACAGGAAGGGACAAAAGGATGAGAAGGAATAAAAAACACAGGGAAGAAGTGAGAATATGGGAACTGTGACTAATGTCCTAAAACAAAGTGTGTATGAATGGTTGAAGTGGCAGCCAACTAGCTTTGTCAGCACTGAGTGAAATCACAATTAACTGTTTAAGGGGGAAAAAAAGATAGCATTGCTGACTTACTTGGAGGGAGAGAAAGCAAGAAAGAAGGGGAAATCCTGCAAAGTATAAAATCTAAGAAATCGGTAAACCTGGGTTATATATGTTACTGTTGCTGTCGTTAAGTGCCGTCAAGTCAAATATGACTCGTCAGGACCCTCTGAACAACAGATCTGAACCCTGTCCCATCCTATGTCATCCTCACAATCTCTGACGCACTTGAAATCATTGCTGCAGTCTCTATATCAATTCGCCTGATTGTCTTCCTCTCTTTTGCTGATCCTCTCTATCTTTCCAATCATGGTGTCCCTTTCCAAGGAATAGCCTTTCCTAACAACAAGCCCAAAGCATGTTAGACGAAGCTTTGTCATCTTTACCTCGAAGGAACATTCTGGCAGCACTTTTCTCTAAGATGTATCTGTTTGTTCTAAAGGCAATCCATGGGATATTTAGTATTCTTCTCCAAGACCACAGATCAAAGGCATCAATTCTTCTTCTGTCTTCCTTATTCATTGTCCAGCTCTCAGATGCATAGCAAAGGACTGAAAAGACCATGCCTTAGTCACACCTTAGCCTTCAAACTGATATCACTACCTCTCAGTATAATTTGGAAATGTCCAGATAGTAGACTTGCCCAATGCAATATGTTTCCTGTTCTAACTGCTGGTATGAAGGGTATTGATTGTGGATCCAAATAAGAGGAAATCCTTGACAATTCCAATCTTTTCTCCATCTACTATGGTGCTGCTACTTCTAGGTTCATTGGTGAGGATTTTTGTCTTCTTGATGTTAAGATGTAATCTTTATTGAAGGCTGTAGACTTTGATCTTCTGCAGCAAGCATTGCAATTCCTCCTCACTTGCAGCAAGCAAGGTTGTATAATGAGTCTTCTTCTGATCTTAATGCCATATTCTTCACAGAGTCCAGCTTCTTGAATTATTTGCTCAGCATACACATTAAATAGATATGGAGAAAAGAGACTACCCTTGATGCACAACTTTTTCCAATTCCAAACCATGCAATATACCCTTGTGCTATTTGGACAACAGCTTCTTGGTCTAGTTATAGGTTTCATATGAGCACAGATAAGTGTTCTGGGATTCCCATTCTTCTTAATGTTAGCCATAGTGTGTCATGCTCCATAGTCAAAAGCCTTTGCATAATCAATAAAACACAAATAGACATTCTTCTGGTATTCCCTGCTTTCACCCAGGATCCATCTGACATTATATATCTATATCTATATCTATATCTATATCT
>NW_006399757.1:36386226-36409150 GCF_000299155.1 Elephantulus edwardii | reverse complement strand
CCCTCTATGAGGTGGATTGATTCAGTGACTGGGATAATTGGGATGGTAGTGTCAGAGACAGTGCGATTGGCACAGGACAGGGCGAAGTTTAGGGCTGTTGTACATAGGGTGGCTATGAGTCGCAGGCGACTCGACGGCACATAACAACAACAACAACAACCTACCAAGACTTGTGAGCTTGAGTCCCTGTCCACAAGAAGGATTGCAGATAGTTCAAAAGCAGACAGTAGACATTTAATCACACAAACAAATGGACACACTGTCACTCACTGCTATCAAATTGGTACTGATTTATAGCTGTCCTTCCAGCAGCTTTTTTGAGGCTATAAACTGCATGAGAGAAGACTGTCCATCTTTCTCCCTCAGAGCAGCCAGAAGAGTCAAACTACTTGCCCCTGGGCTGGCAGCCCAACTCCTTTCCACTAGGCCACCAGAGCTATGATCACAAATTATGGCAAATAAACAATGGTCCGAAGGAAGCGATCTGGCTGTGCTTAGAAGATAGTCAAGGATTTGGTTTAGAGAGGAAGTCACTGAGGAAGTGTCAAGTCAACATGGACTTAGAAAGCTTAACTGAACACAGAAAAGAGCATTCCAGCAGAGGGATCACTAAATGCAAAGGTCCTCGGGTAGGAGTGAAAGGAAGGCCAGTGTGCCTGGAGCCCAGTGTCCTGGGAAAAGGAGAGGAGGTAACAGGAGACCTGCACAGGAATTTGGAAGCCGTCGGATAAAAGCATTGGGTCTTGGGCCCCTGTAAATGGAGAAGACTTACAGAGTAGCAGGGCTCTGGTACCAGGAAACAGGTTGAATCCAGGGGACATGTTTGTACATGCACAGAATGCATCTAGAAGGACAGACAAGACATAAATGACTCTTTAGACAATTCGATATTAGAAAAACACTTCCTTTTTACTGTATATATTCTATTGTACTGTTGATGGATTTCTTATTAAAAACATCCCCCTCCTTCAAAGGGAAAAAGGCATGAAAAGCCTCATTATGAGCACCCATACTCAAGTACACACGGCATTGGCTCACACAGTAACAGAGATGAAGGCTGCCTGGCAACAGATTGCAGCAAAAGCGATGAGTCTTCCGTCACTGTCTGACTCCATCTTTACCCAGGGTGACAGAGAGAGAGACAGCTCTCCAGAAGGCCCAGGAGTGGCCATTTCCAGAGAGGACCTCGAGTTTGATGGTCTTTAAGACCATGACTCTGGGAGCGGTGGCCACGTCAGCCTCTCTGAGGAGCACATTCAGGCATACATCAGTGACTAGTTTCTCTAGAAAGCCAGGACAGCAAAAACCACATCGCTGAGATTCCTTGGAAGTTGCTATTGTTTGGTGCTATCAAGTCAACTACAACTCATAGCAACCCAATGAACAAGAGAGCAGAACATTGCCTTATGCCATGCCATTTTCACATCTCTGATATGTGCAAGTCCTCTGTTAGTCACTGCAGCAATCCTTCCTCTCCTCCTCTCATCCTCCACCTTTCCAAGCATGATGTCTTTTTCCAAGGACTGGTCCATCCTAACAACAGGCCCAAAGTACATGAGACAAAGTTTCACCATCCTTGCCTCAAACAAGAACCGGGGTTGCATTTCCTCTAAGACAGATTTGTTCGTTCTTTTAGTCAGACCACGCAATATCACAGGAGCAGGATAGAAATGGCTGCAGTGGTCACTGATGAGCGAATAGGGGGTGGGGGATGCCCCCCTTTAGAAAATGGCGTTCTGGTCACTGAAATATGGACAAAGGTCACTAGAGCCATCAGAGTGCAGCCAAAGCAAAAGGGTTAGTAACTGTAGCCTCTGGCTGCTTTCTCTTCTCTCCTCCTTTCCTCCGTGTTCAATCACCTAATTACATTTTTCCCACTGACTCTCTTGGTGACTTACAAGGACCATTCAGAGTAAGTCAACAGTGCGTGTCTTCTGCCGGGTGGTAGGACTGTGGGTTGTATTTTTAGTCTTGATTTCTGGTTTCTAATTTTTCCTCCATAAACATGTTTACTTTTATAACAGAGGCATACAGAGGCATTTTCATTGTTTACATACAATTTTGCCACCAAAAAGTTGGAAACTACAACTACTTGAATGTTTATACTTTTGTATCAGAAATGCAAAGTGAACAATGTTGTTGTTAATGTATATTTGATTGAGAACCAACTCACAGCTGACACTCTGGCAGGTTTTCCGGGGCAGTAAATCACATGGGAGGACACTGCTCATCTTTCTCCCGCAGAGCACCTGGTAGACTCAAAGTCCATGCCTTTCCACTGGGCCACCAGAGGGCAAAGGGGAGGGAGAATTCATTAGGATAGGTAAGACATAGGTAGGTACTGCCAAGGTTTTGGACCTACATCTGAACACTTTTTTGGTCCCACCTTCTTCAAGGTTCAAAGGTTCAACTCATTTCTCGATTCCCCAGCGCTGCATTCCCCTCTATCTTACCATCACCACACCTGCTAGTGGGGCATGCTCTTGAACCATATTCTTCACCTCAGCTGCCTTTATTAATCAACTTTCTAAACTGGGAAAGCAATACTCCACACCATTAAGCAGAGGCAGCTGCACTAAGACAGATGGAAATTAAGAAATGGGACCACATCCACTTGCAGATTTGCATAGGCCTAGTCACTGAAAGTCAGGGCCTCTAGAATTCAACTGAGCTGTTCTTACAAGTCCTGAAAAGTCGGCCGTCTTGGTTCAGGCCTCATGCACTGAGCCTCTGCCTCTGCAGAATTGCAGCTGTATCAACAGGGGCTAAGAGTACCCAAAGTACCCTCCTCAGGGTCAGGTCACCTGTATTCAAATCCTCACACAACGAGTTCAGCTCTGGGGACCTGAACAAATTCAGGTTACTACTTCACTTCACTAACCCTCTATTTCCTCATTTGTAAAAAGGGGATGATGCATGAATTAAATAAGATGTAGCACCAAGTGAGTGTTCAAGATGAGTTCGTTTTAATTTTAGAATTCTGCCACTTCTTCCTGCTAACTCTTGCCCCATTTGAATTGCTACCACATAGACTTCCTTTTTCATTCAAGAATATGCAGACATTAGTTTTTGATTGGCTCCGTGAGGTCACAAATCTGAGGGGCAAAGAATTCCTTAGTTCACTAGCAATGTTCTGTTGAGCAGTACAGTACTGTGTGCATGGGAGGAGGAGAAGACAGTGTGGCCCAAAAATCTTCCTGCAGAGGAATTGAGAGAAACAGCCTCAGAGTGAGAAAGTGTGTTCAGTTGCATCTTCAATGATGTGATGCAAAGGGATCAGCAGAGAGGCATAATAACTATGTGAGATTTAGGATTGTACATTTAGAACAATAGTTCTCAAGTGGGTGTTTTGGGGTTTTTTCTTCTCCTAGGAGACATATAGCAATGTCTGGAAAACTTTTTGGTTGTTACAACTTAGGGGCTAGAGGGTACTAGTAGCATTGACTGAGAGGTGGTGGTTGTGGTTACTAAGTGCTGTCAGGTCAGAAGCCATCCAAAACTGACCCTCCTTTGACTTTTCAGAGGCAGTAAATTGCACTGGAGGAGAATTTCCATCTTTCTCCCATGGATCCAGCTGGGAGATTTGAACTGTGTGCCTTTGGGTTGACAGAGCAGATCCTAACCACTAGACCATTAGAGTGTCCCTAACTACTAAGCGGCAGTTGTTGTGTACCATCAAGTTGGAAGCGACTCATAGCTGATCCTCTGGGGCAATGTCCAGAAGCAGTTAATCTCATGGGAGGAGACTGCCCATCTTCCTCCCAAGGAGCAGCTAATAGATTTGAACCTCCTGCCTTTAGGATAGCAGCACAACTCCTTACCCTTAGTGACACTATTATCACTGAAATTATTCTAATTCTCTTTTAGATGTATACCACCTCTGAGGCAATCCAGATAATGTTACCAGACTCAGTAATAAAAAGTTTTTTCACTGACTTTCCAGTTCACCTTAGTTAATCTTAAGCCATCACCCTATGAACATTTTCTGCATCTGAAGAAAGGAGTTAAAATGCAGGCAAGCAGTAGCCACATTTGTCAATGATTATATGATATCACAATAAAATTCCAGACCCAGTAGCTTTCTCCTCAATGTTCTTTAAGTCAAGACACTGCAGTGGAAGGGGCTGTTGCCCAAGCAAACTAAAGGAAAAGCACACTACAAAATAAAAAAATAAAATAAAAAACCAACCATCCAAAAACATATCAACATGATTAATCAGGAAGAGTTTCACGAGCTGTTTGTTAACGCATTTCACCAAACAACTGAGGAATGTGACTACTGGCTGTTGACACTGATAACTAAATACCATATTGCTGTGTTAAATGGATAAATCCATTTAAAAAAATGTTTACATCTCTTCACTGTATGTTAATCTGCTTGGCATCTTTTTATATGAATAAGCCTGACTTTCAAGGTTCTCCTGTATAGGGTTCAAAGGGGTTACACAAAGAAATCAAATTTACAGTATGAATGTATTGCCTCATACTCAGGAGAACACAGCCACTCTAAAGTCCTTTTTAGGGTTGAGGGTCATATGCTCTTTTAAAAACTGTCCCTGTAATTACTAATCTCCTAAGGGAGAAAAACAATGGTCTCTCCATGAAGTCAAGAGTTTCTTAGATGGGAACACTAAGACATGCTTGAAATCACACTCCCTTTCAGAACTACTTGACTTTGGCAGCTAATTCAGATCTGAGATGGACCGAGTACACACAAATGACATTCCAAGCCATCAACGGGCATGTGTAAGAGCATGGAACAGGGACTAAGGGTGGCCTAGGAGCTGAGTGTTTGAAAGGAGCTGACATTGAGGTCAGACTTAATGACTTAATGACTAACAACAGTTGCTACTGCTTATTGAACATTGATTAAGGCCATTGTGTGAGGCATTTTCTCTAAATTGGATCACTGAGTCCTGACACAAGTCCATGAGGCCAGTATTATTATACTTCCTTGATTTGCAGATGAGGATATGAAGGTTCTGAGGGATTAAAGTAACCCATACACTGTTACATATCCTTCAAAGTCTCTGGAGGAAAAATACACAGTGGGCAAAATTAGCCTCTGTGTAAGCTTGAAAGATACTTGGAGAAGTCACTAAGACAAAATCTGAGACACACAAAGGTGATTAAAAAATGGGTAGCTTGAGCACTGAGTTAAGACTAGAAGACCAAAAAAACAAACAAAAAAAAAAAGACTAGAAGACTATCAAAAGAGTTCAGAGCTCCAAAGTGTGGAAATGCAACTATCTGTAAAAAAGCTTATAAACTCAAACCACTATCATTGAGCTGATTCAGACTTTTGGATTTCTTTAATCAGGTTTTCGAAACTACATCTTAATGGGAGCAGAAGACCTCCTCTTTCTCCCAAGGAACAGGAAGTAGATTTAAAAAGCAATTTTTTACTTAGGAATCCACTATATCACCAAGACTTCTTAACTCTGTAATGTGAGGGATTAAATAATAATAATTCACTTAAATAGAAAGTTAGCTTTACAGTTCTCTTTCCATTGTTCAGATTCAGTCAAAAGTGGGGGGGGGGGAACCTGAGTTTGGCACTTATGTTTTTAAAATGTAACACATGTTACTTGCTTATTTTTAACACAGAAAAAGCAGTCTTTAGACTTACATTCTTAAGAGAGAATCAACGAAAATTTAGGAACATTGTTTTGTATCTGTTGTTGTTGTTGTTAAGTGCCATCGAATTGTAGGTGACTTATAGCGACCGTATGAACAAAAGTCCTCAACACTTGTATGACTTCTTTCATCCTTTCTGCAGGGTCATAGGGTTTCCGGAGGCAAGCTATTATGGAAGTGGATGCCAGTCCTGCTTCCAAGCTTGTTTTAATCGGGGAGCTCCACTAAACAGTGTCCGCCATGGGTAACAACTAACGCATTTGACACATCAGTGTCACAGTGTTCAGCTTCACAGCAACCATAAGTTACCTCTGTATGGCAAGTGGACACACCAGGGCTATACAACCTAGAAAAACGTTTGAACAAAAAACAATGAAAAACAGGCCCAAAGGCCACAGTGCCTCAGGCCCTTCAGTATTTTACCATTCTGGCAAGCCCAAATGCTGGCAAACTCTGGGCCAGAGACCCCCAGTTCATCTGGCAAGTCTGCTCTGCCGACACCCACTTGGGGGGGGGAGTGTGTTTTGCATCTAGTGTATTAATTTTTATGATTACCTAGTCTTTATCTAGTTTCTGGTGGTGGTTGTTGCTGTTGTGTACTGTCTAGTCAGAACCAACTAATAATAACCCATCTTCCAGTGGGTTTTCAGAGATAGTTACTTGCATGGGAGAACTCAACTGTCCATCCTTCTCCTGTGGAGCAGATGATGGGTTTGAACCATTCCCTTGTGAGTTTGCAGCAGAGATCTTTACCAGTAGGCCACTAGAGCTCCCTATTCCCATTTCTCATTCTTGGTAGCCACTTAAAATTATCTTTAAATAAACTTATTTGGTAAGTGATTCAATATAAAGAAAACTAGTTAAAGATAATTCACAGATAAAACATTCATTACCTTTTTATTATTTTTTTTTATAAAAACCATACATCCTTTTTATTGTTAAGTCAAAGAGGTATCAAAATTAAAAGCAAAAATTACAGGGTGAGACTTTACTACTAGGAGCATCAAAGGAAGTGAAAAAAAATGATACTAGGCGCAGGGGCAATATGAATTAATGAACATGAAAAGGACAAGAATGGGGTAACAGTGAGCATGTGCTGAAGATACTAGGGAGAGGAATCTGATGAAAAATTTGATCTTAGACAAGCGCCTAGGTAAAAAAAATTAATGGAAATAGATTTCTAAACCACACTATGTGCTTAAGAATCATCCTCGCCATTGGCGCTGTCTCTGTCATCCTCTCCTTCCTCAGCCTCTTTTTCATCATCCTTGATCAACTCCAGCTGGTCATCCCCCCGATCTTCATTATCATCATCATCCAGTAGGTCCCCCTCCTCAGCAGAGTCATCTGCACCCCCCTCAGATTCCATCTTCACATTAGTTTCATCTTTCTTCAGGGAGCTGCTGCTCTGTTCCTCTTCTGACTTATCATTCTTCATCTCTCCTTGTTTACTCTGTTCTTTTTCAATTTTTTCCAGGCTTTCCAGCAGAGAATCTACTTTTTGTTTTATCTGGGTCAATTCCTTCTTAATGGTCTGAAGGTCATCTCCTTTCAACTTCGATGATTTTGATGAAGATCCTCGCTGTCCACTCTTAGAATTGAAGCCACTCTTGCCCCTTCGTGAAGTGTTTCCTGATACACGCTGGCGTTTTGAGGGCACAACAGCCCGAGCAATAGGAGGAGGAGGAGGAACACGTGCTGGGTAGCTGTACATCCTGTCATAATAATCACGTTGAAAGTCATAGTCCAAATCAAAAGAGGAGCTGAGTAGAGGGGACGGAGAAGGGTGTTCTGGTACTGACCCGTATATCTCTGCTGCAGATCGTTTCACACCTGCTTTTCCTCGGTTCACTTTTGGCTCTGCAGCCAGATTAATATCTAAAACCTGGCCAGCAATCATTCTGCCATCCTCTCCCGCTACAGCAGCCCGGGCATTTCTCTCATTAACATACTGAACAAAGGCAAAGCCTTTATGAACAGAGCAGCCCACGATTTTGCCATACTTCGAGAAGATTGCCTCTACATCAGATTTCTTCACCACAAGAGTGTTCAAGTTTCCAATAAATACACGGGAGTTCATGGAGCGGGGATCTGTCTTGTTGGTAACATTGCTGGCCATCTTCGCTGATAAAGTTCTTCACACAGCTAAAAAATGTAGCTGAAGATCAAAAAAATCTCACTGTATATTTGCTGTAGTGCACACCAAGTTGCATCAGTATGTTTAAAAGGTCTTTATAAAATCAATTTTAGAATGGGAATGTGTGTGTTCTGGAAGGGTGGGGAAGGGAGGTTAAAAATCAAAGCTGAGTTCCAGTGAGTAGGGATGGGGTTCGCCTTGCTGCCCAGGAGGGGAAAAAAGAGAAGAGATTCGACTATGAACCTCCTACTCCCGTATTCTATACGAAGAAGCCGACTATTGCTCGAGGTCGGCAACGCGGCCACAACCAGTCAGTCTTCGTTTCTTCACAAAATGGCTCCCTTTTTTATTATTGTTAAAAGCAGTGGCAAAAATTCCTTTTGACTATAAAATCCTCTTCTAAATCCAGCCTGAACTTCTGGCAGTTCTCTATCAATGTACTGTTCTACCCATTTTTGGACAATCTTCAGCAATATTTTGCTTGTATGTAATAATATTGTTCAATAATTTCCATAATCTATTGGGTCATCTTTCTTGTGAGTGAGAACAAATACGGATACTCTCAAGTCAGTTGGCCATGTAGCAGTCGTCTTAGTTCCCTGGCACAAACTGGTAAGTACGTCCAGAGATGTTAGTTGGAACATTTCAGTTGGTATCTCATTGGTTCCTAGGGTCTTATTTTTTGCCAGTGGCTTCAGTGCAGCTTGAACTTCTTCCCTCCTCACCATTGGCTTTGATCATACTTCCTGAAATAATTCAGTGTTGACCAGGTTTTTTTTGTACAGTGATTCCTGTGTATTTCCTCAATCTTCTTTTGATGCTTCCTGGATCATTCAGAATTTTGCTCATAGCATCTCTCAGTATTGCAACTTGAGGCATGAATTTGTTTTTCAGTTCTTTCAACTTGAAAATGCTGTGCAAGTTCTTTCTCTTTTTTGCACATTCCATTACAATGGAACGGAGAAGACTTATCTTCCTGAGCTGCCCTTTGAAAGCTTCTCTTCATCTCTTTTACCTCGTCATCTCTTCCTTTGTTCTGGCTTCTTGAGGTTCTTGACTAAAAGCCAAGAATGCTAGAAGAATGTCTATTTGTGCTTTATTGACTCTGCAAAGGCACCTGACTGTGTGGATCATAATAAACTCTGGCTAACATTGAGAAGAATGGAAATCCTAGAACACTTAATTATGCTTATATGAAACCTAGACCTAGACCAAGAAATTGCTGTCTGAACAACACTGCATGGCTTAAAATCAGGAAAGGTGAGCTTCAGAGTTGTAGCCTTTCTCCACACACATTCATTCCGTGTGCTGAGCAAATTATTAAAGCAGCTGGACTTTATGAAGGAGAATATGACATCATCTACAACCTACATTATGCAGATAACACACCTAGCTTGCTGTAAGTGAGGGAGACTTGTAGTTCTTGCTGCAAAGGATCAAGCACTGTAACCTTCTGTATGGATTACATCTCAGTATCAACAAAACAGAAGTCCTCACCACTGGGCCAAAAGGTGACACTGTGATAGATGGAGAAAAGGCTAAAATTGTCAATGATTTAATTTTGGAATCCTTGACCACTCCTGTGAATGGCCAAGGGGAAGGCTGCTAATGGAAAGTAGGTGGTTTGAACTCACCCAGATAGTAAAGGTGATGCATAGATATGACAAGACTTACAGAGTGGTATGGAAATGACTGATACTCAGGCAACCAGCAGAGATCCAAGAAAGAGGCGTCTCCTTAAGGAGAACCTAGGGCCTAAGGAAGCCAAGAGATTGAGGCTTAGTGATAAGGTGTTGCTCTGCTAACCCAAAGACAAGTAGTTCGAATTTACCGGCTCTGAAGGAGACAGATGGGCCATTTCTTCCGTGTGATTTATGGTCTCTGAAAACTTGCCAGAGGGTCAGCTGTGAGTTGGTTCTAACTCAATGACACATAACAACAACAATAATGAAATCAAGAGACCCCTCAGGGAGTATTATAAAGAAAGAATAGTTTCCTATTAGATTAGATCTAGCTTGAATTTGTTTTTCTTTGGCTCTGTGTTATTGTGAAAAGCAATTTGGAAAAAACAAACAAACAAACAAACCAAAACTCCTTTGTGTAAGGTTCTACAAAAAGTCCTGGGAGTTAAGGCTGATAACCAGAAAGTAAACAATTGAATGTACCCAGCAGCTCAGCAGCAGAAAGACCTGGTGATCTGTTTCCATAAAGATTCTAAATTAAAAAAAAATCCACTGCTCTTAAGTCGTTTCCTTTTCAGTTCCGACTCACAGAGACCTTCCATCAGATTCACATGGCTGTTAGCCTCTACGGAAGAAGCCTGTCCATCTTCCTCCCATGAAGCGGCTGGTGAATACAAGCTGCTGAACTTTCAGGTAGTGGCCCAATACATTATGGACTGCACCACCAGGGAACATTCCCATAAAGACTAGCACCAAGAAAACCCTGTGAGGCAGTTCTACTCTGTTACACGAGGCTGCTCTGGGTCAGAAGCAACTGCAGGGCACCCAAAAAAGCAAGGTTGTGAAATGCAATAGTGACCGGTTAAGCAATGACAGTCCTCGTCAACTCTTAGTTGGCTATTTTGTTTACATAAAAGTAACTCATTACTTGCAGGCTTGTTTATTTTATGGGTGTTTCCCATCCAGCAAATTGATAGGTTTAAAAACACCACACATACAAACAGCAGAACTGAGTAGTGATTTGGTGACATTCCGAATTGCTCTGTATAGGCACAGAACATTGTGCACGGAGCCAGGACTGACCTGTCAAGTGCAACAAGCAAGCACCTTTGTATCTCCTAGGATTTGAGGGGCAGGATCACCCTCCACCCAATGTCCTCTTCATCAGCTGCACTTGCATGGGTCTGACTTGGATAACATTTGGTTACGAGGAGAAGCAGGTCTTAAAATGAAGTCATAATCAGCTAGTAACCTCTCACATCAAATCACTCCTCGTATGAGTTCAGGCTCAGTTATGAGTCAGCTCCTACTTGACAAGAGAGAAAGATACTCATTTCCCAGATATATTAAATGTTAATCTTTGCCTATATTTAATGAATTATCTTTATGAAAACTGTTGGAAGTGTGATTTCCTCAGGACAAATCATTTCGTGAACAAATCTCCTAACACCATTTCTCACCCTGTTAATGAAGGAAAAGACAGAGGCCAAGAGTGATCCAGTGACCTGCCCAGAGTCTGGAATAAACACAAAGCCAAGCATAGACACAGTTCTCCTGACACCCACTCATGTGCTCGCCCACTTCACCAAGAGCCCAAAGTTCTTCAGTTGCTTGTCTGGACCCCCTTCTTGCCCTTTTAGCATCTGTAAGTGCCACCCAAAGGCTGGCTACTCTTTCCAGAATGAGATTCACTGGTCTTCCCTCAGAAAGGATTCTTCATTTACGGACCCACTACTCAGAGAGTCCTCATGCCCGTATAAAGGGCACAAAAATGAAAACATGAAGAATAGTAAAAACACGTAAGAATTTCAACAAAGAACATATGAACAAGAGGCAATGGTGATGAAGGAGGAAGTTCAGACTGCTCTGTAGGACTTGGCAAAAAATAAAGTCCAAGGAAATGATGGAATACCAATTGATGTATTTCAGCAAACAGATGCTGCCCTGCATGTGCTCACCAAGTTGTGCCAAGAAATCTGGAGGACAACTTCTTGGCCAGCTGACTAAAAGAGATTCATTTTTATTCCCATTGAAAAAAAAAAAAAGGTGACCTGACAGAGTGTGGAAATTATCAAACAATATCACTAATGTCACACACTAGCAAAATCCTGCTGAAGATTATCCAGAGACAACTGGATAGAGAACTACCAGAAATATAGGCTGCATTTAGAAGAGGTTGTGGCACTAGGGACATTATTGTCAATGTCAGATAGATCTTAGCAGAAAGCATGGAGTACCAGAAGAATGTCTATCTGTGCTTCATTGACTATGCAAAGGCATCTGACTGTGTAGATCACAATAAATTGTGGCTAACCTTGAGGAAAATGGGAATCTCAGAGCACTTGATCATGCTTATAGAAAACCTATATATACTAGGACCAAGAAGCAGTCCTCAGAACAGAGCAAGAAAACACTGCATCATTCAAAATCAGAAAAGGAATGCATCAGAGATACATCCTGACCCCGTACCTTTTCAATCTGTATGCAGAACAGATAATTTGGGAAGCAGGGCTTTATGAGGAGGAATGTGGCAAGCGATTCAATGGCATATAAAACCAATAACATACTATTATAGGTTTGGAATCAGGAGTGGCATCCACTTCCTAAATAACATGCCTCCGGAAACTCTGTGAACTTTGATAAATGTCAACAGTTGTAGAGGGGCTTCAAGCCTTTTGTTCATAGGGTCGCTATGAGTCATGCTTGACCTGAAGACAATCAGCAACACTTAACATTCACTGTACATCCAGCTCTGTACTAAACGCTTTGTGGGCATTTTGCACCTGACTTTCCCATTAACCTGATCAAGTTGTTGCTTTGATTCCTAATTAAAGAGAACAGGCTTTGCGATGTTACAAGTGACCCACAGGCACAGCTAAGAGCTGAGATGCCACACACTATGGAGCCTCTTGGGCTGTGTGTGAGATGGATGTGGTTTATCAACAAGACACCCCCTGACCCCTTCTACCTCCTATGGCCTAAACCTAGGCATTCCCCAAGCCTTAATGTGGATAAGAACCACCTAGAGAATTTGTTATAAACAAGCTGCCCAGGGCCACTGTTCAGCGATTAAGTCCATTGTTCCAGGCCACAGCCCAGTGATCTTGACTTAAAACAACACGCACACTGCTGCAGAGCACTAGCTTGGGAACCTTTCGTTGGGACTGTTGCCTTCTCAGGTCATCTGGAACCAAAAAGCTTAGGCTCCAAGACCTTCTGCTCTGCTTTTACTTCAGAACAGGCTAATTTTGGTGGTTCCTTTTATACATACTCATCAGAACCCTCCATCAGAGCATGAGTCCAGGAAGATCTGGAGGCCCCAGATGGCAGGACGTTTAAAGAAATGTGTATATCTGGTCTTTCCTGCCACTTGCCTCCTGTCCATAGAGACAACTGTTACATAAAAGTAGGGGCCAAGTAGCCAAGAGCAGGGGTTGGGGTGAAAGTGTGGACAGAGTAATTGCAAATTGTCCCACCCTCTTCTTTCTGGGGAGCAGGACAGGGAAAAGCCCCATGTGGCAGCTGTCCAGTTGGAAAAGGGATAGCATCTCCTGGTCAGCTGATGACAAGTAGATAACTCTTCCCTTACTGGCCAGTGAGGGTACGGGCAGCCAGGCTATGGCTTACACCTTGGGAGTAAAGAAGGGTCTCCACCTGATGCAAGGGGAGAGGGGAGGAGCTGTGGAAAGGTGGAGGTGCTGTGCCAGAAGGAGCCAGGCCTCAAGGAGGTACCTGACCTTCAAGGAGATTGCACCAGGCTGTCCTACACATAGGAAAGAGAAGGCATAGCATGAAGTGACAAAAATAGTGTGACACCAGGAGTTAATGGACTAAATGCCTCTGATAGGACCTTACAGTTTCTGAGGGGAAAGAGAGCCATGGAAGTTCAGCCCAAGGAGGACCGAGAAGATCACCTGATACTCTTACAGATGGAAAACGGAGATCTAGAGAGGGAAACAGAGAAGGTATTTTCTTTTCACTCACATTCATCTATGAAAAGATTTGGTCTCGGAAAGATGTTGAGGGACTTACCCTGAGTCAAACAGTGTCAAGTAGGCAAATATGTTGGTTGGTTAGTTAGTTAATTAACCAGAACAAGGAACAGCATGGCCACTAGAGTTGTAAAATTAGCTTTCTGAACTGTGTTAAGGGTCATACCTCTTTCCCCCTGTCTGGCTGGTGCACATAAAGAGCAGGTTCGGAAAATATGACAACTTATCAGTGTGAAATGTAATGCACAGGTATTTGGAAAATCATTTTTAGAAAGCATTATAAATATTACCTAAAAGTCTTCCTTATCTCATTGCCATTGACTTGGAATCAATTCATAACTGAATCTTCAAGGGGTTTTCTGAGGCTGTAAATCAAATGGGGTAAGACTACTAATCATTTTTCTTCTGAGCCACTGGCAAATCTGAACTAAGGTCTGCACCCTCAGAGCTCTCTAGAAAGTGTGCATTATGTCAGACTTCTTCATTACAAAAACCTCATATCTATATACAGGACTGGAATTAAGGAGTGGACGACTGGTTTCAGGCATGTGAGGGGTCTAGAAGTTGCCAGTACCTGGGCCCAGACCTTCTTAATCATTTCTATAAATCTCAAGCGTCACATAGTTCTTGCTTATCATATCAAAATTACAAAATAGTAGATAAAGTTCATTGAGTATTTTCTGAAAGATTTCCTTACACACTGTACTTTATGTGCTTTATCTTACTGAACTTTTACAACTACCTTTTGAAGTAAGTAATATTAACCCCAGTTAACGATCACATGCCAGTGTGCATGAGGTTCTCCCGAGCCTAGGATCAACTCCATGACAGCTAACAACAACAGCAAGAACTATATAGTCAGGGAACTGGAACTCAGAGATATTGCATAACTCATCTAAAGCTGTACCTCTAAGATCTGAACCCAAGAAGACTTCCTGCAGGACCTGCCTTCTTGACCATGATGCTCCTCGGAATTCCAGAAAGAGCATTTGAGATACTGAACTCTGATGGCATAGGGCACTGCACTGCTCACCCAAAAGTGACATCCCTCTGGCAGTTAAATCCACTTGTAGCTCTGAGAAAGATGGACAGTTTCCTCCTGTGCAATTTACTGTGTCAGAAAACCTACTGGCAGGGCAACAATGTGTTGGTTCTGACTCAAGGGCAATGACAGTAAATAAGTGACTGACTTTATTTGAATGAACTTTCGTTCTATATTTATTATTTATTAGAAATATGCTTTCATTATTATTTATTATGATAATTTCAATGAACATTTATTGAGTGCCTTTGATAAGGAAAAGTCCTGCAGTATATGTAGAGGTGATTTAAGAGAGTTTTTCTCAAAGGGAGTCAGAGTTAGGTATTCAATTAATGTAATAAAAGGCAGAATGTCCTAGGGACTACGTTGGAGGCACAGAGAAAGTGTAACATATAAGAAAGATGGTCAAATGGCAGGCTGTCAGTCAGCACTGAGATCCTACAGGAAATGGCACGGGATAACCTTGAATGATAAAGACTGCACTAATGATAAAGCAATAGGAGGAAGGCAGCCCCCTAACCCCACCAGGTACTGCAGGACAGTGAATAGACTCAAATCCAGATCTGTCACTTACCAGCTAGCTATGCAGCTTTATCTCTGGATCTAGGTTTCCTCATCTGGCAAAGCTGAGCTAAATGCCTGGACTATGTTGTGATGACTAAGTAGGAAAATGCATCTGAAGTCTAGAACAGCATATAATAGGTGCTCACACAGAAGGTTTTTGGTTTTGGGTTGGTTGTTGTTTGTTGGGTTTGGTGTTTTGTTGTTTTTTTTCTATTCACTGCTTCCATTCTAGACCCATTGCTCTGGGGCCACTATCGACCAAAGTTTAGTTAGTGTTCCTCAGAAAGCACTTTTCGCAAGGCTCTACTGTGGTCCGATATTCAAGAGCAGCTCTTTGCAACAGGGTTTGTGAAGGAAATGAGCAGCACTGATGCTTAACTTGAGCAGTGTGACTGGGAGCGACTGTAAGAGAACAAATGGCTTGTTTATCAGCTTTCTATCTGTCCCTAACAAAACCATGTGAAATGAGGCATTCAAGCCTCGGTCTCTTCTAAAAGATGACAAACACTGGCTAATTTACTGGAGTAGAACACACTGAGCCCAATGTTTAGTTTTGCATTAAATCTATATCTTGCATTTTCATTAAAAGGGACATGATGTAGACTTTATTGATGCTTCAGTGCTCATTCCTGATTAATGCTTAGCATTTAAAGCCGTACATGATATTGCAAATGTATCAGCAAACACATAAGAATTACTAGAGTAAGTGCTATGTGCTTATTGACGGTGAGCCACTCAGAAGCTGCCAGCATATTATTGCAGGGCATATTTACCCATGCTTGCTTAACCTGTGAATAGTTAATATCCCTGATTGCTTAGCTAAATAATCATCTAGAAAGAGGGGATATGGATGGAATGGAAGATCATATACTATTTGAGTAATGGACAATTAAGTTCTAGCGTACTTTTTAATTCACAGTTTGGTATTTTCAGAGTAATTATGTAAGCATCCTTTTTATAAAGCTGTTAGCTTCCTTAACTCAGGCACAGTTAAGGTGAAGGTAGTTAAGCAGTAAAAGAACAAATTGCCTCAGAGGAAGAATAATCATCTTCAAACACAGAGCCTAATTTGTGTCACTACCAAAACTAGTAAGATAAAATACTTCCCCATTTTGAGATGAGAACATTTATTGATTTTTTTTATATAGTCTTGTCTTAGATGTGGTTATCCAGATGACTGGGTAGAAATTTTATAAAGTATTTCCTATTTAGAGTCTTTAAAAAGTGCTGTTTAAATTAAAAGGGATGGAATTCAGTAGGAGGAGGCAGACTGAGATGGTTTTTTCTGAAAGTGGATTCTGGAGTGAGACTCCTCGAGTTCAAACCTCAGCTCTGGTCTTTGCGAGGCTATTAGTGCTTGGCAAACTCACTCGAAGCCAGAATGGAGGCAGGTTAATTATTCAAAGGGAGGAAGGTGGTATTGCAGGAGAAGAAGAGAAATGGATGCAGGGAAATGGAAACATGCCTCAAGGAATGACAGAGTCATTGAGGAGTGAAGACAGGAACTAAATGCCTACTCTCAAATCCACAGGTCAGACCAGGGTCCAGAAGCTAAATGTTAAAGATGAGACAGAGGAATCACCTCCAAATAGATTGAGGGTCCATAAAATCGCTTCACACCCAGTGTTCAATGCAGTACCAAATCCACTGCTATCAAAATGATCCTAATTACAGAGACCCTTCACTGGGTTTCTGAAGTTGAAAACTTTGTAACAGGAGACCAGCCATCTTTCTCCTTCAGAGCAGGGGGTGAATCCAAACTACCAACCTTTCTGTTAGCAACCTCATGTTGTGCACTACACCAGGAGGGCACCTTTTTCAATACAGTAGCAGATTCCTTTTCCAAGGCTACCCAGTCACAGCAGAGATAGTGACAATGACCCATCAGAGAAAGTCATGCAAACACAGTGGTGACTGTGGCACTGAAGTTCCATCAGCTATCTGGGTTGGAATCCAGGTTTCACCACCTGGATGTCTGTGTGACATTGGATACATTATCCAAAGTCCCTCAGCTGTAGATTCCCTATGCATAATAAGAATGAGAGAATTAGTATCTTTCCCAGAGGGTTGTTAGGAAAACAGGTTGTTGGAGAGAAAATTGGCCCTGTGTGGTGCACATGGAAAACAAGCAAGAAAGGGTAGCTGTGGCTGGGATTATAGCAGTTGTTGAAACTGATAAAGAACATTTGCAAAGAGCATCTTTCCATTTATAGTGAAAATTAGTCATTCTTACCCATCAGTCATTCAGTTCCTCATATTCTGTTAACATCACCCTAGTTTTCTTCTTATTAACTACTTAATTGTGTTTAATTCTTGGAGTTTATTATTGTTATGTCCCATCAGTTGCCTGGTCTCACTGACTCCAACACACCAACTCCCATTGCCCCAGTTACTATATCAATCCATCTTATCTGGGGTCTTCTTCTCCTGTGCTGTCCCTCCACCCTTCCAAGCATGATGTCCTTCTTCAAGGACTCATCTCTCCTAGCCACTTGCCCAAAGTATGTGAGATAGAGCTTTAAAATCCTAGCCTCCATGGAGAAATGTGACTTTACCCTCTCCAAGACCTATTTATTTTCTTGGCAGTCCATGATATGTTCAAGGCTCTTCTCCAACACCACAACTCAAAGGCATCTATTCTTCTTCTGTCATCCTTAGTCACTGTACAACTCTCTGAAGTGTAACAAGTAATTGCAAAGACCATGCCCTAGATTAGGCATACCTCGGTCTCTAGACTGACACTGTTGTTTTTCAGCACTCTGGAGAGGTCTCTGACAGCAAGTTTGCCCTGTGCAATTCGTCTTTTGATTTCCTGACTGCTGGTATTTAATCATTATAAAAATGCATATTCAAACCAGAGTGAAACACCACCACACACCTATCACAATGACATACAAATTGGAATGCTCACACACACATTGTTGGTAAGACTAAAACTTGGTACAGCCACTGTAATTGTTGAATCATTGTTCCTAGCTTTAAGATTAAGGGCATCATCAAGGCCTGGCTAACCTCATATTTTGTCTCCTGGCATGTACATGAAGGCCTCCAGTGAGAGGAAATCCTGGGACTTTTTATTTGAAATTCTTTTATCTCCTGAAGTTGCTAGGTCTGGAGTCTCTTGTCATGAAGTGTCTCTATGTTCAAAAAAGGAAAAAAAATGAGAGGTGATGATGGAAACGTAAAGACATTGTTTGCACACCTGGACCATTTATGCTCAAAGTCAGACTCCTCTGACTTTTTTTTTGCGATAATGAGCCAATAAATACCCTTTTTTCTAAATCAGTTTGAAATGGATTTCTGTCTCATGCAGCCAAGAATCTTAGGTGGCATATCAGTCACCCCATTAGACATCAGCCCCTCAAGTGAGGACAAGAAACACTGAATTGCTCTCTACCTGGAAAAACCCTGAAAGCCTAGATTCAGAGCCCTCCCATTCTCTGTCCTGCTAATGTTCCCATGTCTGTCTATGCATTTGCACCTTTCATCTGTGTCTTGCTTACTCACGCCAAAGATTTCCTAGGCAAAGAGAGGCTGTTATCATTTGGCTTGTTTGGAGAAGCCAGTTCTTCCAAAAAGGAAAAAAAAAAAAGCAAAACCTGTCCAGGAAAAACTTTTGAGACCTTGAGTTAGGCAAAGACTTCTCATAAAAAAACAACAAAATTAATAAATGAACAAATTGATAAATTGGTTTTCACCAAAATTTAAAACTTTGTTGCACAGAAAAAAAGGAACCAAACAACAAAACTAAAAATTGACAAAGGATATAAATAGACATTTTAACAAAGAGTACGTTCAAGCAGCCAAAATAATTGTATCTTGCCATCAATAGCAATTAGTCAGCATTTCAGTCAGGGACTCTACAAATTATTGCAGAGCAATGATGTCACTTTGAGGACTAAGGTGCTCCTGATTCAAGCCACAGTCTTTTCCATCACTTCCTGTGCATCTGAGAGCTGAACACTGAGTAAGGATGACAGAAGAATAATTGAAAATAATTGTGGCGTTGGAGAAGAGTACTGAGTATGGAGTGTCAAAAGAACAAATAGATATGTCTGGGAGAAGGTGCATCCAGAGTGCTCCCTGGAGGCAAAGACGATAATGCTTTGTCTCACATCCTTTGGGCATGTTTCTAGAAGAGGGACTTCATGCTTAGAAAAGTGAAGGAGGGATGGTGAAGGTAAAAAAGACCCTCAACCAGGTGGACTGACACAGTAACGACAGCAACAGGCTAAATGTGTCAGAGATTGTGAAGATGGCACAGGACAGGACAGGGTTCTGATCTGTTATTCACAGGGTCATAACTCGACAGAACACAAAAACACCACCAAATCAAAGCCACATGGAAACATCATTTCACCACCGCAAAGATGGCAATGACTTTTTTAAAAGTAGAAAACAATAAGTGCTAGTGAGATTATGGGAAGGTTGGCACCCATATCTACTACTGATTAGATTGTAAAATGATACAATCACTATCGAAAACAGTATGATGCGTTCTCAAAAAAACTTAAACTACCTTATAATCCAACAATTCCATTGCCAGAGATACAATGCTAAAGACACAACCAGATATATGCACACCTATATTTATTGCACACTATTGACAATAGCAAAAAGACAGAATCAACCTAAGTGCCTGTCAGTGGATGAATGGATAAACAAAATATGCTATACAGATGCAATTCAAGACTATGCAGTGATAGAAAATAATGATGCATTCTCAAACTATAATGTGGATAAAATTAAAGGATCTTATGCCAAGAGAAATAAATCAGTGACAAAGGAGCAAATATTATATAATCAATCTTATTATAAAAAGACAAAAAACTAATGTTCATTAGTGCTTACCAGATATAGGTAGGAGGCAGACAAAGTAAGTTGGTATGTGTCAGTCTTCTGACACTTGTTCTTTTAGGGAATGGGAAATATAACACCAAATATAAGTAAAGTGCATTCAGCATGACCCAAGTAAGTAATATCACTAATAAATGCAGAGAATACCAGAAGAATGTCTATCTGTGCTTCATTGACTATGCAAAGGCTTTTGACTGTGCATTACAACAAGCTGTGGCTGACTCTGAGAAGAATGGGAATACCAGAACATTTGATTGTGCTAATGCGAAACCTATACTTGGACCAAGAGGCAGTCATCAGAACAGAGCAAGGAGACAGTGGATGGTTTAAAATCATGAAAGGGGTCCATCAGGGATGTAGTCTGTCTCCATACCTTTTCAATCTGTATGCAGAACAGATCATCTGAGACGCTGGGCTGTACAAGGAAGAATGTGGCATCGGGATTGGTGGAAGAATCATCAACAATCTGTGTTATGCAGATGACACAACCCTGCTTGCTGAAACTGAGGAGGACCTGAAGCGCTTGCTGCAGAAGGTCAAGGACTGCAGCCTCGTATATGGATTGAAGTTCAACATCAAGAAAACAAAGATTCTTACCACTGGGACAATTGGCAGCATCAGTATGGATGATGAAGAGATTGAGATACTTAACAGTTTTAGTTCACTTGGCTCCACAGTCAACACTCTTGGTACCAGCAGCCATGAAATCAAGAGATGAATTGCACTGGGAAAGTCAGCTGTCAGGGACCTCTCCAGAGTACCAAAGAGCAATGACATCAAGCTGGAGACTAAGGTGTGCCTGATCTGGGCTACAGTCTTCGCAATTTCTAGCTATGCATTTGAGAAGTGGACAGTGACTAGAGATGATAGAAAGAGAATTGATGCCTTTGAGCTGTGGTCCTGGAGAAGAGTGTTCCATATACGATGGACTGCTAAGATAACAATCAGGTTTGTTTTCTGGAGAGAGTGAAGCCAGGCTGCTCCTTGGAGTCAAGGATTCTGATGCTTCGTCTGACGTACTTTGGGCATGTTGCAAGGAGGACCAGTCCTTGGAGAGGGACATCATGTTTGGGAGAGTGGAGGGACGGCACAGGAGAGGAAGACCCTCGATGAGATGGATCGATTCTGTGAGTGGAGTGGTGGGAATGAGTGTGTTTGAGACGGCGAGGCTGGCACAGGATAGAATGGCATTTAGGGCTCTTGTACATAAGGTCGCTATGAGTTGTAATCGACTCAATGGCACATAACAACAATAATAAACATACAAGATTAAAAAGATGTTTTTGAATACACAAGACAAAAAGGATGTTTAATGAAACAGCAACTAATAGAGTGTGAATATATGTGTAGTGTGTATGTATGCAAGCATATCAGTATATATGATGTGTGTACCATCAAGTCAGAACCAACCCACAGCTGAACCTCTGGTGGGTTTTGAGAGGCAATATATGTGAAACTATATATGTACTCTGTGTGTGTGTGTGTGTGTGTGTGTGTGTGTAAGTATATGCATCATTCATGCGTATGATAAAGCACATGAGGGACATGGATACTTATCAAACATTTCATGGAGCTGATTATGTTAGAGGATGTGAAGGTTAGCACCAGAATCTCATGATACGGCTCAGTCACTTGGCATATTATAGTACATAAAGTTTATACCCTACATGCAGATTTGTTGACTAGTGTCTGGGGTCCTAAAAGCTTATGAAAGGATATATAAAATACAAATCTTCGTCTCTTTCAAGTCTAGAGTGAAAGAGAACAGAGAAACCAAAGGCTCAGGAGAAAAAAAAAAACACAACCAACCAACTAGTCCATGAGGCAAGAAGTCTACACAAAACCCATGACCTGTCCTGAGGCCAGATGATGGTACCCAGCTACTACTACCAACCATTCTGCTCAAGAATACATTAGTTGGATCCTAACAGAACTGGAATAAAATCCTAACAGAACGGGAACTCAAATTTCTCAAATCCCAGACTTACTTGACCAGTTGAGACTGAAGAACTGAGATTATCACCCCAAGGTATTCTTTCAATCATATGCTAAAAGTATTCTATGAGGTTATCTTCTATCTAAGTAACAGACTGTCTCACAAAATAAAAAATATTATGCATGAGAACTAAATTCCTTCAAAATAACCAAGATCTCTGAGACCAAGTTGTTGTTGTTGTTATGTGCCATCGAGTCGCTTGCGACTCATAGCGACCCTATGTACAAGAGCTCTAAATGCTGTTCTGTCCTATGCCAACCTAGCCATCTCAAACGCACTTATTCCCACCGCTCCAGCCACAGAATCGATCCATCTTATAAAAGGTCTTCCTCTCCTTCGCTTCCCCTCCACTCTGCCAAACATGATGTCCCAAGTAGTCAGCACTTATTCCAAAGCAAAGAAGAGAACACAAAGGGGCAGGGAAACTGGATTATTGGAAAGGGAGAAATCAGAATACAAATAAAAAGAAAGCTGGCACACAGTTTAAAACACAAATCATGTCAATGAACAAATGTGTAGAAATTACAAAATGGGACCCTAATTTTACTGCGTAAACTTTTACTGAAAACAGAGTATTATTATTTGTAAATAGCATATTTGATAAAGGATTTATTTGCAGAAAATATAAAGGACTATAAAAACTTAATATTAAGAGAAAACTTACAAATGGCAAAAAAAAGTTGAATAGACCCTTCACCAAAGAAGTTTAATAGCAAAGAAATAAATTAGAGTAAACAAATACATGAGGATATGTTGTTGTTGTTGTTGTTGTTGTTATGTGCCTTCAAGTCACCTGCGACTCATAGCGACTCTATGTACAATAGCCCTAAACTCTGCTCTATCCTGTGCCCATCTTATTTTCTCTGATACAACTAACCCCATTACCCCAGTCACTGAATCAATCTAGTTCATCAAGGGTCTTCCTCTCCTGCTCTGTCCCTCCATCCTCCCAAGCATCATGTCCCTTGCAGCACATCCAAAGTATGTGAGATGAAGCTTCAAAGTCCTTGCCTCCAA
>NW_006399757.1:36379783-36385338 GCF_000299155.1 Elephantulus edwardii | reverse complement strand
TATAAGTACATGAGTCAAAAATTATGGAAAAGTAAAAGCGAGGGCTACATGGTGGAGGAGACCTGGGGGAGGGTTTGTAAAACAATGAAAGAATCTTTTCTTTTACTTTTCCATAATTTTTGAATCTTTGTTTTCTTGATGCTTAGCTTCAATCCATATTGAAGGCTGCAGTCCCTGACCTTCTGCACTAAGTGCTTCAGGTCCTCCTCAGTTTCAGCAAGCAGGGTTGTGTCATCTGCATAACGTAGATATTGATGAGTTTAGCTCCAATCCTGATGCCACATTTCTCCTCATAATGTTCAGCCTCCCTGATAATCTGTTCCGCATACTGACTGGAAGAGTTCTATATTTGTTCCCATTCCAAAGAAAGGTGACTTCACAGAGTGCAGAAATTATCATACAATATAATTAATATCACATGCAAGCAAGATTTTGCTGAAGATTATCCAAATATGACTGGAACAACACATCAACAGAGAACTGCCTGAAGTGCAGGCTGGATTTAGAAGAAGACGTGGTACTAGGGATATTATAGCTAATGCCAGTTGAATTTTGGCTGATAGTAGAGACTACCAGAGGAATGTCTGTGTTTCATTGACTATGAAAAGGCATTTGATTGTGTAGATCACAACAAATTGTGGCTGACTCTGAGAAGAATGGGAAGCCCAGAACATTTGATTGTGCTTATGCAAAACCTATACTTGGACTAGGAGGTGGCCGTCAGAACAGAGGAAGGAAATAGAGCATGGTTCAAAATTAGGAAAGGAGTACATCAAGGATGTGTCCTATCTCCATATCCTTTGTTTTCATGAGAATATAGCAAAGTAAAAAAATACAGTAAAATATAATCATTAGGTAATGTATATTCAAATCATAGAAACAAATACATACCTCTTAAAATTACTTTCTTTCAAAAACTAACAGTAAGTGGCAATACAAATTGAGATCAACTAGACCTCTCAAATGACACAGACAGGAATGCAAGATGGTATAGCAATTGTAATGGATTTAATAAATACCAATTTTGGAATGTGACTCTCTTTGGAAAGAAAGTCTCTGTAGATGTAATTAGTTAACAGGAGATCATACTAGTTTAGGGTGGCCCTTAAATCCAATGATTGGTGTTCTTTGAAAAAGTAGAAAGGACACAGACAAACATGGAAGAGAGGGCCATGTGAAGACGGAAGTAAAGAATAGAATTATATGCCAAGAAGCATCAAGAATTGTCAAGAGCCACAAGAGCCCAGGAAAAAAGAAGGAAGGTTCTTCCCAGGAGCCTTCAGCAGGGGTCTGGTCCTACAAACATCTTTATCAAACCCCCCCCCCACACTTTTTGCCTTCAAAACAGTGAAAGAATAAATTTCTGTAGTTTTAAGCTAAGTTTGTAGGAATTTGGCACAAACTTAAAGGCAGTGTAGTAGTTTCTTTTTACGTTGAACCTTGAAATATGATATATGACTCAGCAACCCCACTCCTAGACATCTACCGAAGAGAAATGGAAAGCTAGTTCATACAAAAGCATTTACGTCAACTCTTCTTTATAATGGCCTTGCCTGCAATCATACAAAACAGGCAACAACCCGAAAAGTCCTTCAACTGGTAAATGGATGAAGAGACTGTAGTACATCCATGCAATGGAAAACTGCTCTGCAGTAAAAAAGAATTAACATTTGACAAGGGCAACAACTCCAATGAATTGCATCAAAAGTTACACATTTTATTATTTTATTCACAACTCTTGGCACCAGCAGCCAGGAAATTAAAAGACGTATTGAGTTGGGAAAGTCTGCTATCAGAGACCTCTCCAGAGTACTGAAGAGCAACGATGTCAGTCAGGAGACTCAGGTGAGCCTGATACAGGCCATGGTCTTTTCAACGACTTGCTATGCATCAGAAAGTGGGAAAATGACGAGGGGTGACAGAAGGAGAATTGATTCCTTTGAGCTGTAGTGTTGGAAAAGAGTATTGAAAGACTATGCATCAGTCAAAACTCAGAGAACTGTAAGCCAAAGAATGACTTTTTCTGTATGTAACTTACAAATAGATAAACCAATAGAAATGCATTCAAATATAGAAACAGCATGCCTACATAATTTCTCTCTCTCCTATCACTGTCATGTCAGAACTCACCCGTAGTTGACTCTCCTGCAGGTTTTCCAAGGTTGTAAATCACAGAAGAGATTCCTTATCTTTCTTCCTCAGAGCTGAGAATGCATTTGAACTGTCAGACAGGCATTAGCTTTGGGTTAACAACATAACTCCCTGCGGCCTACACCACCAGAGCTCCCCTGCCTGTATCATACGCTTGCTTCCTACGTTATGTATACTTAACCCAAAAAACCAAACCTGTTGACCACTAAGTCACTTCTGACTCATAGCAAAACTTTAGGACAGAGTTCACTGCCTAGACTATAAACCTTTATGGTTTTCCTAAGATATGGCCAGTGGGTTTGAACCACTGACCTTGTAGTTAGTGGCCAAGCACTTAATCACTGTGCCACTTATGCATATGTGTTGTTGTTGTGTACTGTTGCATCGGAACCAACCCATAGCTGACCCTCTGGCAGGTTTTCAGAGACATTAATCACACAGGAGTAGATTGCCCATCCTTCTCCCACGGAGCAGCTAGTGGATTCAAACCGCATGCCTTCAGGATTGTAGCACAGCTCTTGTCACTAGGCCACCAGTGCTCCCTTATGCATACTTATGATGGAAAAAATATTCATTTATGTATTTGTTTTAACAGATCTAAAGAGACTGAGACTTTTCCAATAATAATTTCATTCAAAATGCATTATTGAGTATCATCCATATGCCACAGACTATGTTAGGGGTTAGAGAGGCAATGAGTAATCTCTGGGCAGAATGTCCCTGGGTGAGTTTCCTGTCCAATGAAAAAGACTGACAGGAGCTCGCAGTACTGACAATGTGGAGTGCTTCAACAGGAACTACTTTTGAGTTGTTATGATAACACATCAGATTTGTGTAATTTTCTCAAAATAGAAAATAACCTCAAAACATTCATCTGAACAAATAAGATCACAAAAAGAGGAAGGCAGAGAAGGATGCAAAACTAACTGAGCAGTCACAAACCTTAGAATAAGTACTAAACAATTGCAAATTGCAAATCTGACATATTGTGAAAAGAATAATGGGTTTCAGTATATCCGTAACCAGGTCAGCCTGACCATGGGTTACCAACTGAGAAGTGTTCCTAGGACAAACAGATTTTTAAACTTTTACCTAAAGTAAACAAGGTTGTTAAACTCCAGTGGTCCCTCTTATTTGACAGAGACAGTATACTTAATGTTTTAAAAAGTGGAAGCTAGATAACCTTGGTTTTTAATCCTGGACCTTCCACCATCTGTGACCTTGGACACATTACTTAATCTCTCTACATTACAGAGCTGTTACACAAATTAAATAAAATAATGTATGTTAAGTTCGAGAGGAACATCTGGCACGTATTAAGCCCTCAGTCAAAACAATCTTGAAAAGGAACAAAGTTGGAGGACTCACAATTTCCAATTTTAAAACTTATCTCAAAGTTACAATAAACTCAACAGTGTGGTACTGACACAAGAACAGACATAGAGACCTCTGGATTGATAGTCCAGAAATAACCTCATATACTTATAGTTAATTGATATTCAACAGTAGTGGGGGGGGGAATCATTTCTTTGAAATGATACTTTGACATGCAAAAGAATGAAGGAGGACCCCTACCAACAGCATATTTTTTTAAATAATACAGAATGGGTTAATTCCCTAAATACGAGAAAAAAATTATAAAACTCAGAAAAATATGAGTAAATCTTCATGACTCTTGACAATGGATTCTTAAATACAACATAAACAGCACAAGCAACAAAGAAAAAAATACACACAGAAAAAACTAGGCTTCGTCAAAATTAAATTCATTTATGTGTGTCAAGGAACATTCTCAAGAAAGTGAAAAGGTAACTTCCAGAATGGGAGAAAATGTTTGCAAGCTACATATCTGATAATGGGTGTCATCTACAGGGTATTATTGCACTTCTAACTCAAAGGTCCTGTCTCTCCAGCAGTTTTAATACACCAGTGACTCCGAGAGGGAAATAGATGGGCAATCTTCTCCTGTGCAATTAACAGAAACCAAATGGACTATGAGTCAGTTCTAACAAGGAGTCTGATTAGGGGGGTTTGAGATCGAGAATATATAAATAAATCTTCCAACTCAACAACAAAAAGACAACCCAATATAAAACTGGACAAAAGATTTGAATACATATGCAAAAGTTGAAAACAAGAAAAAAGATTAGTTGTTGGAAAATATGGCCTTGGTGACAGAAGTGAGGCTGGAGATCACATGATAGAATTTTGGACAGCCAATAACTTATTCTTTGCAAATGTCTTTTTGAAAAATCAGTGATGATTATACACATGGACTTCACCTGATGGAACACAGAGGAATCAAATCAACTACATCTGAGGAAAGAAATGATGGAGATCAGGGATCAACTGTGAAAAAAGGCATCAGTTGCTCACATGTCAATTCAAATTGAAGCTGAAGACAATTACAACAAATTCACAAGAGCCAAAATACAAGCACTGTATTTTAAGAATATCCATCTGAATTTAGAAGCCATCTCAAGAATAGATTTTTTTTTTCAAGAATAGATTTGAAGCATTTAACACTAATGACTGAAGACCAGAAGAACTGTGGAATGGCATCAAGTATACATGAAGAAAGCAAAAGATCATTAAAAAGACATACTATTTGACTTAATACATAGGGGTTTTGGAGGCCTGCTATTTCAGAAGTGGATGGCCAATCCTTCTTCCTAGTCTGTCTTAATCTGAATGTTCAGATTTAGAGAAGTATCAAACAGACATGCATTTTATAGAAAAGTGAAAGATATATTCCTTATTGTGGAGTTAACCAGGAATACCAGAAATACCAGAACACTTGATCATGCTAATGAGAAACATATACTTGGACCAAGAGGCAGTCATCAGAACAGAGCAAGGAAACATTGCATGGTTCAAAATTGGGTAGGGCGTACGAGAGGGATGTGTCTTGTCTCCATACCTTTTCAACTTGTATGCAGAACAGATTATCCAAGAGGCTGGGCTCTATGAGGAGAAATGTGGGGTCAAGATTGGTGGAAGATCTATCAACAATATGCGATATGCAGATGATACAACCCTGCTTGCTGAAACTGAGAAGCACCTGAAGCTCTTGCTGCAGAGGGTCAAGGACTGCAGCCTCCAATATGGATTGAGGCTCAGTGTCAAGAAGACAAAAGATTCTCACCACTGGGCCAATTGGAAGCATCAGGATGGATGGTGAAGAGATTGAGATTGTTCACAGCTTCAGTTTGCTTGGCTTCACAGTCAACATTCTCAGCACCAGCAGCCAGGAAATTAAAAGGCGCATTGCCATGGGAAAGACTGCTGTTGGGGACCTCTCCAAAGTACTGTAGAGCAATGGTGTCTCTTTGGAGACTAAGGTGCGTCTGATACAGGCCATGGTCTTTGCTATCACTTGTTATGCATCAGAGTTGGACAATGAC
>NW_006399757.1:36363337-36379083 GCF_000299155.1 Elephantulus edwardii | reverse complement strand
CAAGGGTTTAAGGTTAAGGAGGACAATGCGACTTGTAAGTGCCTACTTAATGAGAATTATTTTAGAGTGATGGAAATACTTTACAACGAGATAGAAGCATATTAAATGAAGGCAAAACACACTTATTTGGAAAATTTTAAAAATAAAAACAAATCAGCACTGATTAATAAACTATGGCATTATTTAAGAAAATAGTATGTATCATCCACATTATGTTTATAAAAGACAAGTGTGGGCTCTCGGCTGGATGCTGCTGTGTCAGCACACGGGAGCCCGGGTTCGAACTCGAAATAAACTTTGTTAATTCAGCTAAAAAAAAAAAAAGACAAGTGTGTGTGTGTGTGTGTGTGTATAGTTAAAAATTTTAAACAGGAAACAAAACTATATCTGCCATATAATCTCAATATGGTGAAAGAGAATATACTATAATATTTGTCACTATTAGTTTTTAATGCACCTATTAGTTAAACAAGCAATTCCACTTAAACTCATTTGTCCTAGATAAGCCAGGATAGAAATGATATAAAGGTTTCTTATGTAGAATTGTTAGTAAGAAACAGCCAAAGACTGTAAACAATCTATGAATATACGTAAAATCAGTTATGATTCAGGCATGAAATAGAGTATAACTCAGTCTGGGTGGAGGCGGTCTTTGTCTATAAAGGGACATCATTCTTAGAATGGTAGAGGGTCAGTGAAAGAGAGGAAGACCCTCAATGACATAGATTGATACAGCTTAGCGCAGCAATGGGCTCAAGTGTGTCAGAGATAAGGATGGCGCAGGACAGGACAGAGTTCAGATCTGATATTTATAGGGTCACTATGAGTTGTACTTGACTCAATGACACCTAACAACAGGAACAATCTATCTTGATATAGGGCAGTCTGTTAGATGTATTGTTTAGTGAACAAAGCAAGATCATTCAAAGAACACTCAGGGGTTTTTTTATGTATCTTAAGGTGTTTGTTGTTGTTGTTATATACCGTCAACTCAGAACCAAATCATAGATGACACACACTCCCTTAAGTAGGTTTTCAGAGGCAGTAAATCACACAGGATAATCCCTCTTTCTCCCTTGGAGTAACAGGTGGAAGATTTTGAACTGTGTGCCTTTGGGGTGGCAACATAAATCCTTTCCACTAAACCACCAAGACTTCAGTACACTGTATATGCATAAACCAATCCTAGAAGAATACCAAGAAAACCAATAAAATGTCACCTCTGGTCAGGAACCTAGACAGCCCAAAAGTAG
This sequence comes from Elephantulus edwardii, assembly GCF_000299155.1. Classification (NCBI taxonomy): domain Eukaryota; kingdom Metazoa; phylum Chordata; class Mammalia; order Macroscelidea; family Macroscelididae; genus Elephantulus; species Elephantulus edwardii. The sequence goes on along the minus strand of NW_006399757.1, from coordinate 36,377,830 downwards.
AGGAGGAGATAAAACTTTTCTACTTTTAAATATTTAAACTCACTGAGGGTCATCTTCTCTTTCACTGACCCTTCATCATTCCCAGCAGGATGTCAGCTTGATCAAGAAAATTATAGAACACAAAAATGTAGCATATGAATGCTAAAGGCAACATTAAAAATGGCCTAGTCTAGGCTGGTCATTTTATGATGAGGAAACGGACACAATGAGGCTAAGTCCAGCACTACACTACTACTTAACAGCCAATCTAGCAACAAAAGCCAGAGCTCCTTCCCACAGCCATTTTTCATTTCATACAATTAAATCAAGAAAAATTATAGGTAGTAGCTGAAAATAATTCCAGCTACGTATTCCAGGTATGTACAGAGTTGTTGTCATTTGTTTCTCAAGGCCCTGATGTCCCTGGTTTTTTTGCTTTCTTTCCTTCCATGCATTTAGGAATCTTGGGATGGTATATGTATTGTTTCTTTTGAAAACTAAGTGTCTGGTTATAAGATGTGAACAGGGTAATTGTTTTTAAATATGTGTACTTCTTGGTACAATTTTATATTATTTATATTGTTGTTGTTAGGTGCCCTCGGGTTGAGTATGACTCATAGCAACTCTATGAACAACAGATCTGAACCTTACCCATGCTGCACTATCCTCAGGATCTCCGCCGGGTTCCACCCCATTGTTGTAGTCAATGTGTCAATCCATCCTATTCAAAGTCTTCCTCTCTTTCTCTGACCCTCCACCTTTTCCAGCATGATGTCTTTTTTCAAGTACTGGCCCTGTATGACAAGATGCCCAAAGTATGTGAGACCATCCATACCTCTAAGGAGTGCGCTGGTTATGCTTTCTCTAAAACATATCTTTTGGTTCTTTTGCAGCTCCTTGTGTATATTCAATACTCTTCTCAACACCACAATTCAAAGGCATCGATTCTTTTTCCATTATCCTTATATATTGTCCAACTTTCAGGTGCATATTAGGCAACTGAAAATACTATGGCTTGGATCAGGCACAACTTGGTCTTTAAACTGACATCCTTACTCTTTAGTATTTTGGAGAGGTCCTTGATAGTAGATTTTTCCCAATGAAACGCGTGTTTTGATTTCTTGTTTTATATGTATACACATTTGAAAATTCCTACAATGTACTGCTCTACAATAATAAGAGCAAACAATACCACATAACATGAATGAACTTTACCAAAATACAAACTAAAGAAGGCAGACACAGTAGAAGACATATTACGTGATTCTATTTATATAAAATTCAAAAATCAGCAAATGAACAAAGGTAATGAGGAAAGTTAACACAATGCACAAAATGTAACCGATGCCCCTTGGAAACAAATTGTTTGAGGGGAATCTAATTCACCATATAAGTTTTTACCAAACTTTCAAACTCACTGCCTTATTAAGGCTGTAAATCAGTAGAGGAAAGATTGCCCATCTTTCTCTAGAGGAACCACTGTAAGATTCCAATCACCAGAGAGGTGCAGCCTTCGAGTTAGGTAGCAGTACAACTCCTTATGGACTATGCAGCCAAAAATACAGTCAAAACACTTCTAGAAAAACACATTAGGGGAGCTCTGGTGGCCTAGTGGCAAGAAGCTGCACTGCAATCCCAGAGATATGTGGTTCGAATCCACCAGATGCTCTGCCGGAAAAGGAGGGGCAATCTCCTCCTGCACCTGTAGGATCTGATTTGACGGTACACACACAAAAAATTAAAAAGGAAAAAAGAAAAAAAGGAAACTAAAAACAAACAAAAAAACCCACATTAAATGAGTAAGAGGGAGAGGAGTCAAGATTATTCAAAAGGAAAAAATCTAGGGGCCAATGAGAATCAACAAATGAGTCTTACTTTTGGGAATCAGAACAGAAGTTGCTTTTGGGGTGGAGGAAATGTAAAACACCATGCAGATACTACAGTGCTCCAAGCTCAGACAAGATGGTTAATACTGAAATAGAGTGAAAGTCAGGAGAATATACCTGAAATTATGTACTTACCATCACTTCTCTGACACCACTGACAGTGTGCTTTCCTGCATGCTGAAAACAGCACCTAAATAAGACACAGTTTCTTCAAACAAAATGGCATTCAGGTGATTGTAAATGAGATCAGGTAATTGCTTGATGAAGCTAAAAGTTTTACCTTCAATTAAACAAGCAACAACAACATATATCATCTTAACTATCTCCCTCCCTCCCACCAGTGTACCACTGTGTCAACACAATGGAGTCAGGTGTCTAAGAAACCACTTCCTCTGAATGTCTGAACCTGCACTCAGAGGCCATTTTTAAAACATTTTATTCAATTAGTCTGATCTAATGTTAAATTGATGGAAAAGTCTATTATAACGTAAATTCCATAAGCAGCTAGGAAACAGAAAATCTCGAACCAGACGTGAAGCAAACCCTTCATGTTTCTTCTATATGTGCTTCTTTCCAAGTCACAATATACTTTTAGAACTCATTTTGAGTCCTGCTTCCATTTGCTAAGTGAATGACGCAAATAAAATTAGAAATAATTTAGGCTACTCTCAATGGAGTCTTAATGAAACTAGAAATATTTAAACACACAAAAAAATTAACTCTTGAGTAATATGGAGAAACTAGAATTGGAAATTCATTGAAACTGACACAAGTGAAGAGGAAAAAAAAGACCAGTAAGAATTGCCAGAAGGTATAGATTCCTGGATCATGACTTGTACAGAGTAGAACTGTTCTGCCATGTTTTTAAGGATGTGACCTTTCAGAAGCAGATGGCCAACCCTGTCTTCTGAGGTGCCTCTGAGTGAGTTTGAACCACCAACCTTTTGGGTAGTAGTTGAGCATTTCATTGCATCACCCAGGGAGCCTCCACGTGAGTGTAAATGTTGTTGTTGTTGCTGTTAAGTGCCTCCACTCAGCACCCCTGTGGATAACAGACATGAATCTTGCCCTACCCTGTTCCATCTTCACCATCTCTGATATGCTAGAGCCCATTGTTACAATCACTGGTCAATCCATCCTTTTGAAGGTACACATAAGTATTTATCCTTAAAATCCTTGCTGGTGAAGAGAGGGGAAGAGAATCTCTTTCAGTGCTTGTTTGAGCATAAACAGACCTAGATATATGGTTCAAAGTCACCCAGAGGCACCTTAGTAGACAGCCTTGGCAATCAGCTTCTGAAAGGTCACAACCTTGAAAACACTGCAGAATCGCTCCACTCTGCACACACCATGATCCCAGAATCTACTCCTTCTGAGAGTTTGTTATGGCCTCTTGCCTATGTTCATGTCAATTTCAATAACTTTCTAATTCAGGTTTCTCAGTTTCAGTTTTAATCAAGATTTTTTTGGTAAAATATTTCTAGTCTTTTAAGTAGACTTAAACATGTCCTCCCACACCTGCCCCACCCACGTCCCATAAATACCCTCTCTGGTACTTGTAGCCCTCATTTTGCTCTCACAGTGGAGTCACCTAGGGAAGCTGGGTGTGTTTCTCATGACCATGGAACAGGAAATACAAAGTGGGCTGCAGAGCTTGAGGAGAGAGGGAATCACTCATGCAATTCTTAACTAAAGCTTACTAGGTACCAAACACAGTGCTAGATGTATAAGGACACAATAAGAAGTCATCACATTCCTATGTTCTGAAGCACCTGTGACATACTCATTAAGGGGGCAGACAAAGAAATAAATAGAATGATATTATAAAAAGTGGACAGAAGCAGACTTCTTTAAAAAACAAAAAACAAAACAAATGCTTGGAAAGACATAAAGCATATAACTTGTGTATACCCTGCCCCCAGGAAGCAGATTTGGTGACCCCAATGATTTAATATTCATTTTGTAACTGTGCTGATAGGAATAATGTAGTATAAGCACAGAAGCTGCATATCTCCTAAATTGTGTTATAATCCCTTCCAAATTCAATGCTAGACTTGTGATAAATGGTTAAACACAAGAATTAAAGGCCAATGATTAAATTAAAAGAAGTGGAAAAGCTCAATTTTCTTAAACTAGAATTAGGCCTGACTTGATTCCTTTGCAAGGTAAAACAAATAAATGAGGAAGTTCACATTACAATATTAGCATAGTAATTGATGTTTGGGGTTTAACTTCTCAGTGATTCAGTCTTCTTATCTAGAAAACAAGGTCAATAACAATATCTACCTAAGGTTGTTATAAAGATTAAATGTACCAAAAAATGTGAACAACTCACATACTGTCTAACATAAAGTGTCCAATTCACCTCTTTATTTAATACACATTCTTCACAAAACTGGAGATAAATAGCCATGAACAAAACTGACAAAACCCCCAACCCTGTGGTATTAGTATTTCAGTGAAGAAAGACAAATAATATATTAGTAAAACTATATTATATCCAACTGTAATATGCACAATAGATGAAAGTAACTTCGGAGGTTGATAATTTTAAATAGGATAGCAAAGGAGGGTCAAACCTGAAGGAGGTGAGAGGGCAAACTAAGAAGTTATCTGGGCAAAGAAAATTCCAAAAAGAGGAAACAACAAATGCAGAAGCCAAAAGCAGCAAAGAGATTTGTGTGGGTAGAGGGGGTGGGAAATACAGGCCCACAATTCCTTATTCAAAAATTCTGGAATTCAAACACTGATTCTCTGCTGTCTCTGGCCTCCAGCCCAGTCTGAACAAACCCAGCTCTCCTCCCCAGGGCATTATTACCCTTCCTTTCCTTCTGGTTAAGAAACCATGAAGGGGCGAGCTCTGGTGGCCTAGTGGTAGGAAACTGCACTGCAATCCCAGAGGTGCGCGGTTCAAATCCACCAGATGCTCTGCTGAAGGAGGAACAATCCTGTACCAGTCAGATCCAATTTGATGGTACACACATAAAAAGAATAAATAAATAAATAAAAAATTAAAAAAAAAGAACCCATGAAGGGCTCAGCCCTGGTCTAGTCTGTGGTTGTGTACTATCAAGTCAGAACCAACCCATAGCTGTCCCTCTGGTGGGTTTTCAGAGGCAGTTATCACACAGGAGAAGACTGCCCATCCTTTTCCCACCAAACAGCTGATGTCTTTGGGACTGCAGCACAACAGGCCACCTGAGTTCCCTATGGTCCAGCCTTAATCAACGCCATTATTCCTCAGTGCTACTAAGTGCCTTCATCCTTGTGAGCACTCAGAAAATACACACAAATGTTATTCCCTTGTTTTTATTATCACTAAGGAGCCCTGTTAGCACAGTGGTGAAGTACTCAGCTATTAATGGAAAGATCTGGGATTCAGACCTACCAGCTACTGTATCAGACAGATGTGAAAGTTGATCTGATAAAGACTGACAGCCTTGTAAACCCTCTGGGTTTACTCTGTCCTACAGGGTTAGAATAGACTGACAGCAGGGATTTGGGTTTGGGTTTTGTTTATCACCATCATTAAAGTCACTAAGTAGTGAAAATGGTTAAGTGTTCAGCTATTAACTGAAAAGCTAGCAGCTTGAATTCACTCAGAGGTGCCCAGGAAGATTTCACTATCTACTTCTGAGAAGGGGGGGTCAGGGGGATATCTGCACTCCAATCCAAAGTTCTCCTATGACACACATTGGCCACCATGAGTCACACTCGATGGCAACTAGCTTTAATTTTTTAATTTATTTTTCTTATCATCAGCATTTCTTTTCCTGGAAAAAAGGGGGGGGGGAAGAGCTAAAGAGCTGTCCCTGGGATGATAGGAAGACAGTGTACCAGGGCTCTTTTCCAAACTTAGAAAGATAGAAAAACTAACTCTATAACAATGTTATGAAACTCTTGTCCCTGATGCTGACATCAAAAAAAATGAAGAAGTCATTTTTGTTCTGGGAGAGCAAAGTGAATGAAGAAGAGAAATCCTGAGGTGAGCCCCAAAACACTCTCAAGTGGATTCTGACTCAAAGGATGCTGGCAAAACAAAGTAGAACTGCGCCAGAAGGTCTCCAGGGCTCTAAATCTTTAAGGAAGCTGACCGTCACAGAAGCAAACTGCCACAGATTTTTTTTTCCTACAGTGTGGCTGGGGGGTTTGAACTGCCCACCTTTGGTCAGCAGCAAGTGCTTTGACCCCTGTGCCACAGGGCTCATTTCCCAAAAAGAAGTGAGAGAGAAGGAGAAAAACAGAGAAAAGGAGGTGTTTTCTTTTTTTCCTTCAAGTGAAGAGATAAGGACTTAACCTCTTCTTTTTAAGTATAATTAAACTTGAAAATAAAAATATAAAATGTTTGAGATAAGCTTGATGGGCATTTCTTTTTCTTGTACATTTTTCTAAATGCAGGTAGGCATGGAAGGTGACCCTTTACCTTAACCCTGCCCTCAGTCCTATTCTACATCACCTGTGTCTACAGAGGCTGATTTTTTGAATGATACCAAAAACCCCTGCCAAGTTAAAACATATATGTATATTCAAGTGATTAGAAAGTATGTCAAGGAAAAAAGAAGAAGGAAAAAAAAAAGTACGAAACAGCCACATTTGCTTTCATCTGGAAAACTGCCTAAAATTGACAATGAAGTAGGTTTGGTTTGGGGTTTCTTTTTCAAAGTAGCTTCACAGGAAAGTGTTCCACCGCCTTGAAAACCTCTGGGCCACCACCGGATGCTCCAAAGTCAAGATCCTCCACAGACAGGAAATGCCTTTGCCAGAACCAAGGTCTCCTTTCTATTGTCTGGAGATTTGTGTACATCATCAGAGGGCAGGGGTTTCCCGCCTCCAACTCAGGAGGATCCAAGAGCTGCCCCAATCAAAAGAACCTCATCACTGGCACTTTTGAGCTGCCCTGGCTATCTCTTAGTGCCCATAGAGTGTGCCATGCACTTTTCTGATGTCTTTTCTCAGTTATGTCTCCTACCACATCTGCCTTATTTCAGCCCTTGCTCGACAGCTCGTTCCAACTCACAGCTACCACATGTGACAGAGTAGAACAGCCCCACAGGGTTTTCTTCTTGGCTGTAATCTTTACGGAAGTGCTTATCAACAACGGTATATTTCCTTTGAGATAGGGTTCCCTACTGGCCACATCTAAAGGACTAGCTGCTGTTCGACAGGCGCTGAATATATTTTGGTAAGGGATGGGAGAGAATCTCCAAACTGCTTCTTCTTTTGGATTTAACAATAACATACATATCAAGAGACAAGCTTACATTAGATGAGTATGGACTCCAGCTGGGATTTGATAAACCCTAAATAAATGTTAGTAAAACATCTAATTAGTTTTACTACAAAATGCCAAACTCCTAAACATTTGTTTGGTTTTACCACTTTCTCAGTAACATATTCTCACTAACTATATATATATACTCCAATCACAGATGTAAAAGGGTCATTCATTATTAGACATTACAGAAAATTGAACAGGTACGTTTTGTTTTTAGTCCATATGATCTTCTACAAGGCAATAGAGCCCATTGTTTGGTAAACCAACTGTGGTAAACTCTTCCTGTTCCTGGCAAAGCTATGTCTCCCAAATCCCAAATCCAAAGGCATGCACTGCATTTTCTTTAATCCCTGGCCTACCACCATTAACTAAAATGAATAGTCACAGTAATGAAACCACACCAAAAAAGTTTGTCAAAAACGTTGAAAGAGAAAAGGTACTTTCACTCTCAGAGATGGTTTCCTCTTTTCCCACAAGACATCTTATCGGTGCCTGTGAAACCTGAGAAACCATAAAAGTAAGAGAAAGACACTTTATGCAATGGTTGTCTAAGTAAAATAGTACAGAGCAGGCTAGTCATCTCTAAAAGTGATGTTGTTTAAAGAGTCAAAGTACATCATGCAACAAAATCAATACCCTATTAAGTTAGAAAGGGTTCTGAATATCAAAGACCAACGAACTGAATAACTTAAAGTATAAGTACATGACCCAGGGGATTAATCACACGCTGTCATGGTGAAATTAGGGCAATTCTTCCAATCATTAACGTTTTGCTTACAAAAATGTGCTTTTCTATTTGTCTTTCTGCTAAATGATAACCGTTTTCAAGTTGAATCTCCTGATAAAAGGAGTTGAAAACAAGACAGGAGTTGTACTGTAAAGGTCATACATGCTGCTTCGCCATGAAATAGCCAAAAGACAAACAAACGAGAAATGCCGGGGTTGAAACAAGAATTCGTAATTCACTGGCAATCCACAGGGAGGCATTTTCGAAAACTGTCCATGCCAGCATGAAAATCCTGTCTTTTCTTCTATCTATGTGTTCTTTATCCCTAAATGGCATATTCAGATTTCCAATATGACCAAATGGAAGAGTGAGGAATAGCCTTTCCATTTGAAAACCCCCTGGGTTTCAGAGAATTATCTACTTTAAAACAAAATTTCACCTTCAACTTTTCTTGTATCAATCAATACAGACACCTGTATTTCTCTGCTTGATAGTCATGATACAGTTATTCTCAAGAATAAACATTAACCAGGGGTTATCTGCAGAGCAAAAACACACACACCGATTCTGAGATTGCTTTAACTCCACATTAGGTCCACAGGCCTCCCATTTTCCAAAAATCTGATACAGACAGTCCTGTTTTCAGACAAGACTGATTATGACCTTTGAAACCTTGATGTAGCTTGCCAGAGAGGTCAGGGAGCTTGGAGGCTGTGGCTGATGGAAGGAAAAATTTCACACTAGATTGTTATCTTGGATACAAGTAAGGAGACATGGGGAGTAGGAAAATAATAGTTTGAGACAGATTGGTAATTTGGGGAGCTGGGAGGGATCAACTAAACTTTTCTCATTCTATTGATGAGGAAGTTCAGGTGAAGAATTAATGTTTGGTGCCACTGTGTTGACTACAACTTATTGTATGAATAACAAATGGAACCTTGCCTGTCCTGAACCATAATCTCATTCTGTCATGCTCAAGCCCATTATTACAGTGACCACGTCAACCCATCTCCTTGAAGGTCATCCTCTCTTTTGATGACTCTCTTAATTTTCCTAGCATGATGTCCCTTTCCAAAGACTCATCTTGCCTGACAATAAGTCCAAAGCATGTTAGACAAAATTTCACCATCCTTTTCTTCTAAGGAGCACCCTACTTGACCCTGCAACTTCAAACTTCCCAGTCTCTTCAAACTACCTCTCTGAGGACCTGCTACTGCGTTTCTCAGAAATCTAAATCCACCTGTAATCCCAGGGACCATCTGGGAATCTAAGAAGGCAGAATTTCAACAACCCTCTGATGTGCCCCCCCCCCCCAGATTGGCTTTGCTACAAGCACATCTGGGGACTCAGAGCTAAGTTAAGACAGGCCAAAAGCAAAGTCATTCTTTACTGGCCTCTGCCTAGGAGACACTTCATTCAGGATTAGAAGTCTCTCTGGAAGCCACTGCTAGAGGGATCTGAGGTATATGAGCTCTCCCCCTAGAGGAGTCTCTTGGCCTTTTCCCGGAATGTCAGAGGCCTGATGGTTCAGGAAGGCAAGAAGCTAGACAGCAAACCAGCAATACACAGAGAGAAAATTGGAAAATTCCAACTCAGCGCACCACACTAACTTTCCCTCACCCCAGAACTCTCATTTGCTCAGATTTCACCCCTCACGTCACACCACCTGGCTGCACCTTGGTCCCTTCGTTCACCTTGCCCATTTCTCCCTCTCAGTCCTCACCCCGACTGGGGGGAAGCAGGTGGAGTGTGAGTGAAGAGGGGACGGAGGCGGGATGTGGGGGCACCTGCTCCTTCCACGGGAAGAGCAACGGTTCCTAGAACAGCAGCTTTGACCTCACCTGGGATTTGTTAAAAATGCAAATTCCCCGCCCAAACCCAGACTTGCTGAATCTGAAATTCTGGGGTGAGCCCCTCGGCTCCCGCACCTCCAGAGTGTTCACAAGTCCTCTAGGTGATTCTGAAGCTTCCAGAATTGGGAACGAGCCGCCTTGATGCAAAACTAGCTCGGGCTCCACACCCAGGGCCTGGGCCTCCCCCGCCCGCGACAGAGACCGGGGGACGCCCTTCACCCCCCAAGGCGGCCCGCCCGACTCAGCGGCCCCCCAGGATCGCCCGCCCAGGGGATGACGCAGTGTTGACTCAACGCCGGTCAAGGACTGCAGCCCGGGGCCGGCGCGAATCGATGCGGCCGGCGGCGCCACGCTCTCCCCGCGGCCAGATACCTGCCCCGCTCACGCCGGCCAGTGGGAGGCGCCATGGCGCACACCGCGGCGCCGCGCAAAGGAGCCCAAGGAAGCGGCATCCTCCACCCTCCCTCCTCCCTGTTTTCATACTTCCTTTCTTCCTCCCTCCCTGTCTCTCCCTGCTCCCTCCCTCTTCTCTCCCTCCTCCCTTCTTCTCTCTCCCTCCTCCTTACCTCCTCCCCCGTTTCCCTCCTCCCTTCCTCTCTCCCTCCTCCCTCCATCCTCCCACCCCACCCACCCACCTGGCCCAGCACTGCACCCCCTCAGTTCACTGAGCGAGAATCCCTGGCCGGGCCCTCTCGCCAGGCCCGGTGCTATACACCCACGAGGTACTCGAGGTCTTTGATTTTTTTTTTTTTTAATCAAAGAATACATTTTCTGGAGCGCTAGAGGGTCAGCTGGCCCACCAAAATGGCCATCCTCTGCTACGACAGTGAGCAATTATATAATATACACATTATAAACACTGTATGATACAAAACACAAATATCTACAATCTACTTACAGTGGATTAATCTGCTACTTCTAGTTCATGTGTGATTTTTAGTCACCAATGAATCCGTTTCTCTGAGTTGGGCAGTACTGAGTTGGGCAGTACTGTTGCCTTATCAAGGCATCCTGCTGGTGCAGTGTTTAAAGCATTAGGCTCCTAACAATAACAGTGAGGTCCCAGGAGACTGGAACCCAAACAGCCCCTCTGTGGGAAAAAGATAGGGCAGTTTGCGTTCTTATTTACAGCCTTGGAAACCCTATTTAGTCCTATAGGGTCGCTGAGGCAGCCAGTCTTCTAGATCCCTTTATCACTTTAGTCAAACAGGTACTAAATGATAGTGCAAAACAACCATTTAAGATTCTTGTCATCTATATCTCCTGACAAGAACTCTGAAATGATTATAGATTTAAGGCACCGATATAAGAATTCCTCGTAAAACAAAATTTCATTTTAAATCATTCCTGGAGCTTCCTGTAAAAAGTAGGGTTCTTTTTGAAGCATACCTCTGGATTTAGGATGCTCCTTTACTTTTTCCACTAAGTATGACATTGGTTGATTATGCAAAGGCCATTCAAGAAAACCCTATTAAAACTTTTGAAGTTATAACTTAAAAACTTAGCAAGAAATTAAAAATTAATCTTTTTCATAAATAGAAGTAACAATGTACTTTGGAGGGGCAATGGGGTGAATTTCATTATGAAAAGTCACTTTATTATAGTAATCTAAAACTAGCACATAATCCATTTCCTAAATGAAAATTAAGGTTTCTGTGTCAGTTTGTGAATTAGGCAGTGCGCTAATTTTTTGGGTTTCTGGAATACCAGAAAATGGATTGTCTTTCTTGTATCGTTTTCCAGTTCTTCCATGAAGATTATCTGTGGCAAGGTATTATTCCCAGTTTTTCCAAACTGCTAGTCATTGTCAGTGGACATCATCCATCATTAAAATAGCCTTTATCACCTTCAATGTCCACTTCCTGATCAGAATCTTCTGAAACTTCTGACTCAAGGTCTTCCTGAGAGGCAGGGGAGGGTGAACACTGAGAGTTATCCAAAGAAGCACCTTTATTCTGCTCACTGGGCAACTCTTGCCTCTGTTCACAGGGATTGTCCAAACTTTCCAGGTCTTCTTTTTTATTGCCTTGAGGGTTCTCCTGAAGGAAGGAAATGGAAATGGAGACTAATGAGATCATAAAATATGATGAAGTAAAAGCTATAAAATGAAATGTTTGTTCATTTTGTACCATGTTTAGAATTCTTAGTTGGTTAAGTACTTTTACTATAATTTTTATTTAAAAAACCCTACAGTTAGTTGTACTTATTTTGAAAGAGATGAAAAAAGAACAGAGTTTGTAACACTGAGAGACTGACTATACTCTAGCCAGATGAGGACCAGTCACAGAACTATAAATATGCAGACTCACAGTCTCAAATTTTGTAAATGTTTTAAAAGGGAGGGAATTCAGGTACATACTATCATCACTTTCTAAAAATATAACAGGATCGTCTAGGCCTTCTAAAAAATATGAATGCAGGGAGCTTTGGTGGCCTAGTGGCTAGAAGCTGTGCTGCAATCCCAAAGGTGCATGGTTTGAATCCACCAGACGCTCTGTTAGAGAAGGAGGGGCAATCTCTCCCTGTGCCAGTTGGATCTGATACAACGGCACACAACAACAAAAAAGAAGAAAAATAAAAATATGAATGCAAGGTATGAATTAAGGTGTTGTGTGCCATGTTGTGTGTTTTTGTGAGTCAGAACCCACCCATAGCTGACCCACCAGCTGGTTTTCAGAGGCAGTAATCACACAAGAGGACAATGCCCATCTTTTTATTGCATGAGTTAAGGAGAACGTATTTAATGATTTTTAGTTAAATGACTTCAAAATTATATGGGGAATTTTACACTCTTTTTTAAAAAAAAATAAGTTTATAAACACAGATCTTAAAGATGTGTAGTGAGTTACAAAATCACATTTAAATAATGCAGAACTGGAAGAAGCTGCTATCTTAAAAGGCAGACAACTACACTTAAAATATAGATGAAATTTCTGGGAAAAATATCTATATTACATAGGAAACATGACTTTAAAGGTCCCTGCTGAACTACAATCCAAACTTTGATGAAGAACTAAGAGGTGAATTTTTAATTATGTTTGTACAAATGGTACATGAACATTATAGAAGAAACATTATGATATGCCATTAAGGTTGGTTCAAAAAAAGCAAAAACTTTATAATAATACATTCACCAGATTGCAGTTACATAAAAAAGAATAGATACACATGATCAGAAATGAGAATTAAATCTACAAATATTTAAATCATATTAAAAGAATAAAATCATGGGTGTTTTTTGTTTCAAAATGCTCTTTGTGTCTCTGACACCATCTTGTTTTTAAAGAATATAATTTTTTAAAAAATCTAAAAACTCATATTGCTTTCAATATCCTCACTTGTACTATTGTTTAAAAAATTTTATTTACTACAAACTGTGTATACACTGGCAAATGAACAATTTAGCAGTTGTTAGATAACTTCAGAGAATATATCCAGATTAAGGCACCAAAACAAACCTTTAGCTTTAAGTTACTAGCCTTCTTTAAAAATTGAATTAGCCTTTACTTTTTTATCACCAGCTGCGTAACAAGGTCATTGGGAGAAAGACTGTTAGAAAGTTTAAACTACTTTCCAAATAAGCTTGGATATTTTCTTACATATTTTACATTCATTTTAAGAGCTGGAGTTAGATGGAAAATCATCTTTTTTAAATGCTTTGATATTTAATTCTTCTAAAAAAGCAGTGTAAACAAGACTTAAAGGTGTTTATTTCCTTATATTTACTCTTGAGTTCTGCCTGGTTTTATTATGGTTGTGTCAATAAAAGAAACAATTTTCTCCCAAAGGTAATTGCTTAAGTCATTTACTGTCAATTACTTTATCTTTCCCGTGTTAATTAGATAAACAACATATGGGGTTTATAAAACAATTAGCCAGGAGTTTTACTAGCAAGTGTGTGAAAACCCCAGCATAATTGATATAGGAACTGCATTAGGTGCTTTTAGCATTACTGCCACCTGAGCGGGTCATCCTGAATTTCAGCAGGGCTATTTACCTTTTTAATCAAGGTGAAGAGGTTAAATAGGCTCTCAAATGACTTTTGCATACAACTCATAATAACAGGGCTGGTATTGGGATAAAGTGATAAAAAACTTTCCATAGAAACAGAACTTTGTGATACCTGCTTCAGTCGCCTCCATTTAGCCCGCCGATTCTGAAACCAGGTTTTCACCTACAGAAAAGAAAACAGGACAACTTGCAAGCCTGCCCAGAAGTTCCAAAGAACCTGTGAAGAAAAAGGCTAGACCTGGAGGCTGTAGAGCCCACCCACACTGGATAGTGTGGAAGGACAAAGCCAGAGCCTACACACCCCCACTGGGCAATGCATCCCCCATGGGCACTCACCTGCCTCTCGCTGAGCTGAAGCATCTTAGCCAGGCGCTTCCTCTCGGGTGGGGAGAGGTATTTCTGGGTCTCGAACTTCTTCTCCAGCTCGATGGTCTGATCGTTGGAGAATCTTACCTGGCCGCCTTTCCTTTTGTGTAGGGGCCTCTGCAAGAACGGGCTCCAGAGCAAGGGTTTACCTGCAGGCAGAAAGGGTAGCAGTTAGAGAGAGACGGCCTTAGAGAGCGCTCTGGCCAGGTTCTATATCGACCTATTCCGACTGGGGAGACAAAAGGTGGGAGCGCAAGAGGGCACCCAACCAGCCAGAATTTGCATACACATGGGCTTAGTATGCTCCCACCAACACACACACACACACACACACACACACACACACACACACAAGAAAGAATCACCTAAACGCAAAACCTTGACCAGATACGCACG
>NW_006399757.1:36360634-36363237 GCF_000299155.1 Elephantulus edwardii | reverse complement strand
GGGAGCGCAAGAGGGCACCCAACCAGCCAGAATTTGCATACCATTCCAAGGCAACTGCTCACACCAACACACACACACACACACACACACACACACACACACACACACACGGCAATCACCTAAACGCAAAACCTTGACCAGATACGCACGTATGCACGTACACACTCAAAACCATACACCTGCATTGCTTGTGCACACAGATCACCCACTACACCGTCACACACGCAACTTTCAAGCCCTCTACTACAAACAAATCCTTTGAACACTAAAAAAAGAGCGCCTAGTACACAATTGAATTTAAAATATCAAGTCCCTCTTTTAGCAGTTCCTTTTAAATTTATACACTACTTTTTTGCTGTTCCAGGTCCGCTCCCGTGGTAAACCGCACTCTCCAAGGCCTGGGTGTCTGCGCATTGTAGGGCAGCAAGGCTGTTACACTGCCCCAGGCGGCCACAGCCACGGGAGCCACGGAGCCACGCGCGCGTGCAAAGCCTCCAATCCTGGCCCGATGGGGCTGCGGCCTCCTCTGATTTCACACCCGGCGACGGGGGCAGCCAGTTAAAGCCACCCGTGGGCTATGGCAACATTTCCGTCAATGTGTTTCCTGTTGGTCTATCTCGAAAAACCCTTCGCTTCCTCCTGCGCGGTCCCACCAGTAACCCAAGGAAACCCAGAGCGCATTTGGTGCAAACGTTCACTCCCAGGTTCTGCGCAGCTCTAGCTCAGACTACCAGCTCAAGTTCGCACCTCCAGATCCCAGGTCAAGCTCCGACCCCCAACTGGCAAACAGAGGACACACTTAAGTCCCTGCACCAACTCAAGGCTGCAATTAAGCCATACACTATAATACACTTTAAAAATCCCACCAACAAGCAAAATACTAAAAATATCATCCACCTCAAACTGTTTCTAACAGTGAGAACGGAAAGTAGTCTGGGCTAGAGGTTACATCATCATAATAATTACATTATTAAATTCAAGGTCATTGTCTCCAGTGTCCAGAGCAGGCAGCAGATATCAAACCCCATGGTTTTCTTCGTCCACCTTGACACTTTAGACCCTGGGGGCACCAATGGCCAGAATGGGGCACCAATCGCAGCAGCCTTATTTCTTTGGCCTGGCTCTAAGGGAACAGGCCTGCAAATTCTATACACTCGCGCTGCCCTTTCTATGTGGTGCCCAGGGGTGGGGGGCTGCAGCTTTCTACTCTCAAGGTCTGTACGTCAGGCGGGCTTTGGGCAGTACGCGCTTAAACGCTTTGAAAGCTGGTATTGTTTTTTTCAAGATTTTGCTTGCGTCAGGCTCAGGCTTCAGAATGGTGCAAAACAGCCTCGGGAGGGGGGAAAAATAGGAAGCAACTGGTTATTTTAGCTGCTATAAAGTCACATCCCACACAGAGGAAATGAACAATATCAGAAAAACGGATCCTGGCTATCAGAAGTCGAGTGTTTCCTGAATTTGTCTGTATTGAGGATGTCGATAAAATAATCAGCAGCGCGCACTACTCAGGGGGAAGGGTCTGCTTCATGCAGCCAGGAAAACACTTAACAGCTTCTGAAACCAGATTTACTCCTATCGAGAACTCAAGATTTCCTGTATGAACGGAAAGGGTCAGGCTCTTTCACTGCACAAACTTGTTGAACCAAGTCCAGCCCCATAACCATCCGAGCCCGGCAGCTGTCGCTGTCCCTGCCCCGCAGGGGCTGGCCCGCGGCGCCTCGGTAGCCCCCTCCCGGTTTCTCCAGCCAAGGGGGCTCCACCCCGGCGACGACACGCACCGATCAAAGCTGGCCTCGACCGCCAGCAGGGCCAGAAGTCTCGCCTGGGCTCGCGCGCCCCGACGCCTGCAAGGTGCAGGAAAACCAATCTGAGTCACCGCGCGGTCAGCCCGGGTCGCGCGCCGCCGGGGCCCGCGCCTCCCGGCCCCGCGCGCGTCTGAGAGCCGCTCCTCAATCGCTTTTGCTACAACTTTCTGTTGCCCGCCCCTACCCCCACCCCCACCCCGCCGCCTCCGGGGCGCTGCCACCTGCCGGGTGGCGCCTTCCTCGCCGCCGCCTTGGGCTCGGCCTCGCCGTGACCCCGGCCGCCTTACCCAGGGGGTCGTGGCGGAGCAGGGCGTGCGTGTAGTCGTTCACCGTCCGCGTGATGGGGTACAGAGCGCCCCCGAAGCCGCTGGGTCCGTAGGCGGCGGCCAGGGCGGCGGCGGAGTGGTGCGAGAAGGCGGGGTGGATCGGCGTGGGCTCGTACACCGGGGTCCGGTAGGAGGACACGAGGCTCGTGAAGGAGGAGTTGGGGGACGGCAGCGTAGGGGTGGGTGTGGGGGTGGGGGCGGCGGGCCCGCGGCCCAAGATGTCCTCGATGTAGAAGGGCGTCGGGTGCGCGGGCTGCAGCAGCGGCGTGGGCGCGTACAGCGGGACCCCCACGGCGGGCGCCGCGCCGGGCCCGGGGTGCGGGTACTGCATGGCCGCGCGGCGCTGCGCTCCCCTGCAAGCTGCCCGCCCGCCCACCGGGGTTACATTTATCCGCGCTCCGCGCTCCCGGCGATAGGCTCGCGGGCCACGGGGTGGGGCCGCGCGCTGGCCCCTTCCTGCCGCCGGCCCTAC
>NW_006399757.1:36346875-36360534 GCF_000299155.1 Elephantulus edwardii | reverse complement strand
GCGCGCGTCCGGGGGCCCCCGAGGACCTCGGGGTCAGGTGTCTGTCCACCCGGCGCCACCACCGCGCGTGGGTCCTGACCCCCGGGCCAGGGCTCCCCTCGGGAGTAGGCGCGGGACAGAGCGAGGCAAGCAGCTGCTTCGAATGGGGACACTAGCGAGGCGCCCACGGCGCCCCTGGTCACTGGTCCAAGACAGGACCCTGCGGGTCCAGGACAGAGAGAGCATCGTTGACAACATAGGGGCCACAGAGGAGCCGTTGGGTCACAAGCCTTAGAGCAACTTTCCAAGTCCGCCACGCTGTTTGGAGTAGCGAATGCTTCGCTTTTGCCTGGGACGCCTTCCCGACTCCTCGAGAGTCACTGGAGCAGCTCCAAGGAAAGCGATCTCTGCGAAGCGAGGATAACTACTCTTGAGGTGCTGCTCCAGACTCTTAGCGCTCCAGCCCACTTTCTGCAGGCGCCCCACACTTGGCCACTACACTGGGGACACTTGGAGGAGTTGCCAGGGTCAGGTATCGGGGTGGCCCGGATCCTACGCGGGACAGGGGTGGTGCAGCCTTCTCCCACCGACCTGGAAAGGGCTCACTCCTTCCCCCCTCTCCCCTGTCTGTGGAGGTTGCAGCTGCGAGCAGCCCGACTCCCCGTTTTGCACGTGTTTTCTATTGAAGCGGTGGTGCTGGCTGGTGTGGCCTCGGCTCTGTGTGGCGCCACTCGCCTCCTGGGCAAGGGGGGGCATTTTCTTGATTGACGCCCTCCTGCGGCTGTCACACCTCACCTTGAGCCGGATAGGTCAAGGTCCCCCACGCCTCATTTATCATGGAAATGGAAAGATTTCACAGGTTTTCAATTGAGATTTTTAGATAAATCTTCCGAACAGTTTCTTTATCTTACAATGGAACTGCAGTAAAAAGAGTAGTCTGGGAGCTGCACGACTTGGGTTCGAGTTTCAGCCTCTCCACAAGTTTGTTGAATATCTACTATGTGCCAGAGATGAAATACACAGTCCTTTTTCTTTTGGTTGTGTTGTTGTTAGGTGCCAACAAGTCAAGTAAGACTCATAGCGACTCTTCTAACAACACATCTGAACCCTGTCCTATCCTATCCAATCCTCACAATCTCTGACACACTTGAGCCAGTCACACTTGCTGCAGTCACTGTATCAATCCATCTGGTTGAGAGTCTTCCTCGCCCTTGGGTAGTGAGGAATGAATTTTAACATAGTAATTTATGTATATGCTAAGAAGTATCTCTGGAAACTTTGACAAGGAGACATCACTTGAGGATAGTTGAAGGAAGAGAAAGCGTCCTCAAGAAATAGTTGAAAGATGAATAACTGAAAAGGAGCCCAGAGTGATAGAGAAGTTAGGAAATAACATGTATTGTTAACACAACTGTGGGCAAGTCACCTCTGAGCTTCAGTTTATTTTATTTGAAACTTTAAAGACTTTCTTTAATTATTCCAAGATGTTCTGGTTTTTTTCTTTTTCAGTTTGGCATCACAGGCATCTCTCTCAAACAAGATCTTAAAGCACAGACAAGCTCAGCTACTATAGTATGTTATAATTTCTATTATACGCACTTTTCTTCTATATATGTCTCTGTCATTGCCTTCAAGTGGGAACCAATTCATACCTGACCCTCCAATGTGGTAGTAGCAGTCAAACAACAACAACAAAAGACATGTTGCATTGGGAAAATCTGCTATCAATGACCTCTCCAAAGCGCTAAAGAGCAAGGATGGCAGTTTAAAGACTAAGGTGCACCTGATCCAAGCCATGGTATTGTCAATTATTTCATATTGGGTCTGAAAATTGGACAATGGATAAAAATGACAGAAGAATCAATTCCTTTGAATTGTGGTATTGGAAAAGAGTACTGAATATCCCCTGGACTGCCAAAAGAGCAAACAAGGCTGTCTTGGAGGAAGTGCAACCAAAATGTTTCTTAAAAGCAAGAATGGTGAAACTTCATCTCACACACTTTGGGCACGTTGTCATGAGGGAAAGTCCTTGGAAAAAGGCATCATGCTGGGAAAGATGGAAGATCAGAGAAAGACAGGAAACCCTCAACAAGATGGATTGGTACAGTGAGAGTTCACAATAGGGTTGATCATGAAGACCGCACAGGATAGGGCAGGTCTCAGATCTGTTGTGTGATGCTATGAATCATAGGCAACTTGATGATACCTAACATTGGATATACACATATCTAAGTGTATACACTTATATCTCAGCAGGTATGTAAGGAGTCCTAGCTGCTAACCAGAAATTTAGCATGTCCAACCCCACTGGCTGCTAAGTGGGAGAAAACACCTGACAGTCCGTTCTGGTAAATCTTATGGCCTACAAAACCCTTTATTCAGCAGTTCTCTTCTGTCCCTGGTAGGGTTGGCATGAGGTAGAATTAGTTTAGCTGCACAAAACAACAAACACATATGAATACATAAGAAAGGAAAAAGCAAAATATAAATACATGAATTTAGGTAAAGGCTATAAAGGTGTTTGCTGTAGTATATGTAGTTCCAGTTTCTCTGTAGATTGAAATATTTTAATATGAAACCTAATAATAAAACAATCTAATTTTAAGTTACAGGAAATGAAAGCCATGTCTTTTCATTTTAAAAAAAATAAATAAATAAAATGGACTTATTTAAGGTCACACACACACAGTTTCAGGTAGTGCATTGATCTGGGATCCATTTGCTTACATGGCAGTGATTGTGAGAAGGGCACAGGGCCAAGCAATGTCTCAGTCTCTCTTACTATGAGTCAGAATCGACCAGACAACACCCCAAAACAAGAACAACAGCAATCTTTAGGGAAGCAAATCATCAGGTCTTTTCTCCTGCAGAGCCATGGTGAGTTGGAATTGTCAATCTTTCAGTTAGCAATCACAGGCATAATCACTTTACCACCCAAAAAGCAGTTGCTGTTGAATTGATTGTGACTCAAAGTGACCCTGTAGAATAGGGTAGAACCACCATAAAGCTTCCAAAGCTGTAAATCTTTACAGAGCAAACTAATACTAATAACTCTTTCTCCCTCCCAATGGCTAGTGGGTTTGTGGAGGGCTGTTGAAGCATTTGGTCCCTCTTGTGGTATGGCTTGATGTTGTGCCCACTCCACAGCTCAAAATTCTTATCACATGGCCTAGTGGAGAATTAAGGCAGATGTTGGGACACTGAAAGAAAAGTGCATTTTGTGCTCCAAGGACAAAGCAGGCATTGGGCAATAAAGAAAGGACAGATGTTATTATAACCTAAACATGCCTTTGAAAGATATTTGGAATATGAGAAATTGGAAGTTGTGAGAACTAGCATAGTCCATAGGAGTTGCACTGTGAACCCAATGACAGTTCCTCAGGAGAGAAAGAGGCAGTCTCTTCCTGTGCAATTTACAACCTCCAAAAACCTGCTGGAGGGTCAGCTATGACTTGGCTCCAACTTGACGGCAATGAGTTTAAACAGGTAACAGTGATTCTTTCTCACAAAGTTGGCCTTCATCTTTGAGTTTCTCTTTTTTTCCTGCTCACTTCCATTTACTTTTTTTTTTTTTTTACAGTAAATCACTGGCAGCATATATTCTCCATCTTCAAAGATAGTATGGGATCATGGTATTAGTTTACTCTCTGAGTGACTTAGTCAGCAGCCAAAAGGATGTAAGTCCACAAATCTTACAAAATTAAATATTAAAAGTCTAGGTGAATAACTACTAATTAGGAAAAGGAAGCATTATCTCCTTTCTTTCTTTAGTCACAGACACTGAAGTGCAGAGAAGTGTTAAAATGAATTCGTATAGCATTCCAGTTCAGCTACATAATCCTAACTAGCAAATTGAAGCACTTAATTCTGTTAAGCTATATAACACTGCCTTTTCTAAGTCCAGTTGTCAGATCCACGTTCACTTTGCTATAGTTTAAAAAAAAAATTACAACCACATTTGTGAATATCACATGTATTGAACTGCATAATTTTTAATATCACTAGTGTAAGCTTTATAGTTTGTTTTATTGTTTAAAAGTCATTTGGGGCTCTAAGAGAACTAGATTTTTTTCAACATTGTCCTTATGATTTTTTTTTCACACAGTCAGAACTAATAAAACTAAACTGTTGTAGCTATTTAATTCAAAATCTCTTGGAGTTTCAATATTTTTTCTCTGCTGGATACTAAAACCAATAAAGCTACATGAGATTTTAATTATATTCTGAATTAAACAAGACTCTCTCCAAAAAAATTGGCACCATTTATTTTAGTCATAGCTATTGTGAGTGTCTAAATTTTTTAGAAGAGAAGGTGACTCTTACCTATAATATATCTAGTAGGAACATAGATACATTTTTAGCAACCGATTCCCAATAATTAAATACACACAAATAAAATTTAAAATTAGATATTGCTTGAAAACTATTTAATGAATGATATTATAGCAAGTTGGGTGTATTTATACTTACATTAAAAGTTTTACTATGTTCAGCTGTTAGAATGACTAAATCACTTGTTAAATCACCTGTTAAAGCATTATATTTTATTTCAGTAAAATGTGACAAAATCTAATTTGTGGGAGCTCTAGTGGCCGAGTGGCAAGATGCTGCACTGTAATTGCAGAGGCATGTGGTTCAAATTCACCAGATGCTCTGCTGGAGAAGAAGGGACAATCTCCTCCTGTACCAGTCAGATCCGATTTGAAGGTACACACACAAAAAAGAGTAATAAATAAAAAAATACAGTTCGTATTCTTGTGCTTTACTAACTTACCGAATTGCTAATATAGTCAAATAGAAATGCTTTGTCTATGTCATAAATGGAATTAGAGCCCTGGAGATATGGGAGCTAGGCACCAAAACATTGCTCCATTGATGTAATCTTTCCACATTTAACATGCTGCTTTGTTCATTATATTGCACAAAAATATGGGTGAATTTCCCTGATCATGGATAATTACATAGAGCTTATGATACTTAAAGTGAACAAAATCCTCAACATGAACAGCAAACAAAGGAGACCCCTCAGAAGACTAGAGATGAAAAATTAAGAATTACCAAACTCCAAGTTCAAAGGGTAACTAAAGACCATAGTCCCTGAGGATCCACCAGTCTCTAGCAGACCAGTAAGCCTGGCCTTTTTAGTATTTTTTAGTTTTCTCCACCTTTCCCCCATTCTGTTGTTATTAGGTGCCATTGAGTCAACCACAACTCATACCAAGCCTGTGAACGACAGATTGAAACTTTGCCTTATACTATGCCATTACATTCCCCACTATGTTCAGGACACTGTGTCAATCCATCTGCTCTGTTTTTCCTAGTGTAATTTCTTTTTCTAGAACTGGTGCTTCCTGACAACATGCCCAAAGTATGTGACATACATGTGAAATGATGAAAAATCTTTGCCTCTAAGAAGCACCCAGTTGCACTTTCTCTAAGAATGATTTGTATATTGTTTGGGTCCATGGTACATTTAAATTCTTCTCCAACACCACAATTCAAAGGCATCAATTCTATGATCTTCATTATTCATAGTTCAACATTCACATGTTTATGAAAATACTGTGACTTAGAAGTGATACACCTTAGTCTTTAAACTGCTATCCCTATCACTGAAGCATAGCAACAAGTCCCTTTTTAAAAATACACACACAACTGCACTGCAATCCCAGAGGTGCGAGGTTCAAATCCACCAGATGCTCTGCTGAAGAAGGAGGAACAATCACCTCCTGTACCAGTCAGATCCAATTTGATGGAACACACATTAAATAAATAAATAAAAATTTAAAAAAAATACATACACAGAGACACACAGACACACAAATGGCAACTATATACATGGACCTCACCTGATGGACTAAGCCAATCTGATTGACTACATCTATGGGAAGAGTTGATGCAAGAAGCTCAATATCAGTGGTCAAAACAAGGCCAAAGGTCGATAAGGAACAGATCATCAATTACTCATGCGCAAGTTCAAATTGAAGTCAAAGAAAATGAAAAAAAGATTAAAAAAACCCAAAATACAATCTTGAGTTGGTACCATCTGAATTTAAAAGAATAGATTTCAAGAACAGAGTTAATGCATTGAACACTAATGCTTGAAGACCAGATGAGTTATGGAAATAATTGGAAAACAAATCAAGCTTCAAGAAACACTGAAGTATTCTAACTGGGTATTTCTGTCATCACAGGAGACTAGAGCGAGGGCTGCATGGTGGAGGGGACCTGGGGGAGGGTTTGTAAAACAATGAAAGAATCTTTTCTTTTACTTTTCCATAATTTTTGGACTCATGTACTTATAACTTGTTAGTCAAATTTGTGTCTTCTAGGTTGCAACACCCCCATGATACATCTTGAAGGATATGTACATGTACAGCCAAGCACAATCAATAAGAGTGCATCTGAATTCCAAAATCAATCTCCATAATAGTCTATGTGTTTCCTACTGCCAAAGGGGCCCTTTAGAGTAGTGAGAGAAGATCTTCACCCTGAAACCCACAGCGTCCCTTTTCAGCAGGAAGTAGCTAAGAGAATACGCCGTCCCCTTTTCCTTATGACTCAGGGTGAAGTCTCTCTCAGGGAGGAGTGATAGGGAATGGCAAAGGATACACTGACAAAGAAGATTAATCAGAACTGGCTTTGACAAGCACTGTGGCATTTGGACAAGAACAAACTGGGAGGAGGGTAAAGCGAATAGTGCAACAATGAATGAGTGGAAGCCCAAAATCTCTGTAAATGTTTATGAAAATTAATAAAATATAATTATAGAAAAAAACAAACAAACAAACAAACAAACAAAAAAAGAAACACTGAAGTATTCTATGGACAAAATCGTGAATGATTCTGGAAGCAGCAAAATAAGATGGACAAAGCATACGCAGAGTCATTGTACCAAAAAGAATTGGTCAACACTGAAGCATTTCAAAAAGTAGCATATGATCAAGAATCAATGGCAATGAGGAAAATCAAGCTGCACTTAAGGCATTGGCAAAAATAAGGCTCCAGGAACTGATAGAATATAAATTGACGTGTTTCAACAAACACATGCACCTCTGGACATGCTCAATGGCTTAGGCCAAGTGGTTATAGGAAAGGGGGAAGATCCAGTGTGAAAAAAAATGTATACAAACTTTGCAAATAAGTCAGTATAAAAGAAAAATTTTCCCAAGCAACCCAACTCCAGGAAGACCCAGACCTGTCATGCCAGGGGCTGCTACCGGCTTCACACCGTCCACGGGCTGGGCCTCAATCAGAAGGCTTGAACTCTCTATTCAAAGTTCAACTTTCTTTTACGGTACTTGTTGACTATCGGTCTTGTGA
Source organism: Elephantulus edwardii (assembly GCF_000299155.1). Taxonomy (NCBI): domain Eukaryota; kingdom Metazoa; phylum Chordata; class Mammalia; order Macroscelidea; family Macroscelididae; genus Elephantulus; species Elephantulus edwardii. The sequence continues at coordinate 36,353,232 of NW_006399757.1, read as the reverse complement.
TAAAAAAATTTATTTCAAAAAATAGTCTGGACCCGTAGGCATGGCGTAGGTGCACAGGCGTTCTACGTACGCAGGCCTATGGTGTTGGTGCTACGTTTTGCACGTGGACAGACTCATAGGCATGGCTCACAGGGCAGGTCTTGGATGCTCTCGATGAAATGCAGCTCGCCAACTCCGCCTTTATCTACTTCTCCTCTGACCACGGGGCGCACGTGGAGGAACTGTCCCTCGCGGGGAGGTTCACGGGGGCAACAATGGCATCTACAAAGGTGGAAAGGCCAACAACTGGGAAGGAGGCATCCGCGTCCCAGGCATCGTCCGATGGCCCGGTGTGATCCAGGCTGTACAGGAGATAGACGAGCCCACCAGCAACATGGACGTCTTCCCCACGGTGGTCAAGCTGGCTGGTGCCCCACTGCCTGACGACAGGATCATCGTTGGACGGGACCTGATGTCTCTGCTCCTGGGAGAAACGCAACAGTCAGATCACGAGTTCCTCTTCCATTACTGCAACTCCTACCTGAATGCTGTACACTGGCAACTGCGAAACAGATGACCCTCAGATTGGATTCCTGGTACGGTTGCCATCAAGTCACCTCCAACTCAATGCAGAGTGGTGTGCATCAGAGTAGACCTGTGCTCGACGGGGATTCCAATGGCTGAACTTTCAGGCGGAGCGATCCAGACCATTCTTCCGAGGCATCTCCCTGTGAGCCTACAACTCTTGAGCCAGAATGGGCCCCTTTTCTGAGGACAGCACAGCGTGAGTTAACCTGGTCTGCAGCCCCTACCATCTGTGTGCTGTGTCGAGAACAGGAAGAAAACAGGGAAAGGGCTAATTGATAATCTTCTGCTGCATTGGGAGAAGAGGAGACGAGTTGGACAAGGGAACACTTTTCGTACATTATACCCCACCCATATCGTTTTCACTTTGTAATACCTTGAGGCCATTTTTGTCCACCATTGTAATGTTCCTACACTGCTGAATGTGAAGATCCTGTTGATCCTGTGATCTTGAGGGTCAGAGATAAGGATCTTAGATGTGCTTGTGGCCTCATCTTCCCCGAATTCCTCCCTTGTTCATTCCCTTAGTATATTTGACCCTAAATTCCAAATAAAATGTTATGTTTCCCCTAAAAAAAATAGTCTAGGCCAAGAAATTTGGAAGGCGGTTACATGGCCAAGTAACTGAAAAAAGATCTGTTTGTTCCCATTCCCAAAAAAATGTGATCTATCAGAATGTGGAAATTATCTAGCAATATCATTAATATCATATGCATGTAAAATCTTATTGAAGATTATTTAAAAATTACAGAACAGAACATCAACAGAGAACTTCCAGAAAGTCAAACTGGTTCAGAAGAGACTGTGTGGCACAAAGGCCATAAGACCCACCTAATATCTGGCATAGTTGATGTCAGATGGATCTTGGCTGAAAGCAGAGTATACCAGAAGTATGTTTACTTGTGTTTTATTGATTATACAAAGGCAATTGACTGTGTGGATTATAACAAATTATGGATAACAATGAGAAGATTGGGAATCCCAGGACATTTGATTGTGCCCATGAGAAACTTACACTTAGACCAAGAAGTTGTTGTATAACAAAGCAAGGGAACACTGCGTGGTTTAATATCAGGAAATGTGTATGTCAGAGCTATATCCTTTCCATACCTAGTCAATAGGTATGCTTAGTAAATCATTAAATAAGTTGAACTCTTTGAAGAAGAACATGGCACCAGGATTGGAGGAAGACTACAACAACTTGCATTATACAAAGAACACAACCTTGTTTGCTAAAAGTAAGGAGGACTTGAAACACTTGCTGTAGAAGATCAAAGACTACAGCTTTCATAGAGTACATCTCAACATCAAGAAAACAAAAATCCTTACCACTACCACCGATAGGCAACATCATGATAGATGGAGAAAAGATTAGCTAGCAAATGATTTCATTTTACTGGGATCTACAGTCAACACACATGCTAACAGAAGTCAAGAAATCAAAAGATATGTTGCATTGGGAAAATCTGCTGTCAGGAATTTCTCCAAAGTGCTAAAGAGGAATGGAGTCAAAAGATTGAGGTGCATCTTATCCAAGTCAAAGTCTTTTCAGTTGCTTCCTATGCATCTGAAATTTGAACACTGGATAATGATGGAAGAAAAGTCTATATGCCTTTCAATTGTGGTTTTGGAGAAGTGTACTGAAAAGCTCATGTGCTATTCAAGAACAAACAACTCTGTCTTGGAGGAAATGCAACCAGGGTCCTCTAAGAGGCAAATATGGTGAAACCTTAATTCACATCCTGTGGACTTATTGTCAGGAACGTATAGTGCTTGGAAAAAGACATCCTCCTGAGAGAGATGGAAGGCTAGAGGAAGGAAGGAATGCCCTCAATATGGACACAGTGACTGTAATAATGAGATCAAGCATATGAGATACTGTAAGAATGGTGTAGGATATGGCAAGATACAGATCCATTGTTCATAGGATTGCTATGAGTCATCATCAATTGGATAATACATAACAATAACAGAAGATACCTATCTCTATCTTTATACTGATCTATCTATATATCTATATATCTATATCTTCTTTTCTTGATATTGAGATGCAATCCATATTGAAGGCTGCATACCTTGATATTCTGCAACAAGTACTTCAAGTCGTCCTCACTTTAAACAAGGTTGTGTCATCCTCACAATGCAGGTTATTGAGTCTCCCTCCAATCCTGATGGCACACTCCTCTTCAAAGAATCCAGCTTCTTGAATAATTTGCTTAGCAAACAGATTGAAAAGGTATGGAGAGAGAATACAACCCTGATTTTCTCCCTTCTCAATTTTAAACCATGCTTTGTTCCCCTGCTCTGTCCGTGCAGCTGCCTCCTGGTCCAGGTATAGGTTCTGCATGAGCACAACTGAGTGCTCTGGGATTCCCATTCTTCTCAACGTCACAGCTTGTTACGATCCACAAATGCCTGCATAGTCAGTAAAGCATAAATACACATTATTCTGGTATTCTTTACTTTTAGCCAGGATCCATCTGACATCGGCAATGAATCACAGGTGCCACGGCCTCTTCTAAATCCTACTTGAACTTCTGACAGTTTCCTATCCATAGCCTTTTTGAATGATCTTAAGCAGTATTTTGCTTCCTTGCATATGATACTGATGATATTGTTCAATCATTTCCTCATTCAGTTGGACCACCTTTCTTGGGAATGGGAACAAATATGAACCTCTTCCCATTGGCCAGAGAGTTGTCCTCCAAATTTCCTGGCATAGACTAGCGAGCACATCCAAGGCTACATCTGTCAATTGAAACAAGTCAATTGGTATCCCAGCAATTCCTGGGGCCTTATTTTTTGCCAATGCATTCAATGACGCTTCTACTTCCTCATTCACCATTGGCTCCTGGTCATATGGTATTTCCTGAAATTTTTCAGTGTTAATCAATTATTTCTAATACAGTGATTCTGTGTATTCTCTCCATCTTCTTTTGATGCTTTCTGGGTCATTCAATAAACTGCCAATATCATCTTTCAATATTGCAACACGAGGCTTAAATTTGCTTTTCAGTTCTTCCAGCTTGAGAAAAGCAGACCAAGTTCTTTCTTTTTTATTTTCCAAATCCACTTCTTTGCACACTCCATTATAGTACTTTGCTTTATCTTCCTCAGCTGCCCTTTGAAATCTATTTTGTTCTTTCACTTCAACCTGTTTTGTTGTTTTGACTTCTCAATGCTCTAGTGAAACTTTAGAGTCTCTTCTGACATCTATTTCAGTTCTTTTCTTTCTCCTCCATTTTTGTAATGACCTTTTGCTTTCTTCATGGATGATATCTTATATATCATCCCACAACTCATCTGGTCTTTTATCGTTAGTGTTCAATGCCTCAAACCTATTCTTAAGATGATCATGGAATTGATTCAAGATCTTACCTTGGTTCCTGTGGACTTATTTTCATTTTCTTCAGCCTTAATTTGAGCAATTGATGATCTGAACTACAGGCTGCCTCTGGCCTAGTTTTGACTGCTGATATTGAGCTTCTGCAACAATATCTTCCACAAACGTAGTCAATCTGATTCCTATGCAGCCCATCAGGTGAGATCCATGTGTAAAGCCATCATTGGTGTCTTTCAAAAAAGAGTATTTGCAATGAATAAATCATTGTAAATACAAAGTTCAATCATTCTATTTCCAGCCTTATTTCTATCACCTAGTCCATATTTGCCAACTACTATTCCCTCAAAGATTCTTACCACTGGACCAATAGGCAACGTCATGATGGGTGGAGAGAGGATTGAAACTATCAACAGCTTCTTGCTTGGATCTGCAATTAACACTTCTCAGGACTCAGAAAATAAGGAGACGTATAGCACTGGGGAAATTGGCAGTTATGAACCTCTCCAAATTATTGAGGAGTAATAATGTCAGTTTGAAGACTAAGATGCATCTGATTCAGGCCGTAGTCTTTCCAATTACTTGCTATGCATCTGAGAGCTGGGAAAATGAATAAAGATTACAGAAAAAGAATTGATGTCTTTGAGCTGTGGTGTTGGAGAAAAGCATAAATATCCTATGACTGGCCTCGCCTCAGATACTTTGGGCATGTTCCTAGGAGGGGCTATTTTTAGAGAAGAACATGATGCTAGAAAGGATGGCAGGTTGGCGAAGGCGAGGAGGACCCTCAACTAGGTGGATTGACTCAGTGACTGCTGCAATGGGATCTTGTGTGTGATGAAGTATGAGGATGGCATACGATAGAGCAGGGTTCAGATATTTTGTTGACAGGGTCACTATTAGTTGTACTCAACTCATTGGCATCTCAACAGCATATCTCTCACTCTATCTATCTATCTATAGATATTTTCTTGTTGTGTGTCACTGACTCTAAACTAACTCATAGCTGACCCTCCAGCAAGTTTTCAGAGTCTGTAAATCATAAGGGAGATTGTCCATCTTTCTCCTACAGAGCAGCTGGTGGATTTGAACCATCTTTCTTTGGATTAGTAATGCAACTGGTGGATTTTTACAATCTGCCTTTAGGATAGCAATTAAACTCCTTACCTACTAGGTCACCAGAAGTGTGTGTGTGTGTGTGTGTGTGTGTGTGTGTGTGTGTGTGTAAGGTCCTTGAGACCTGTGATAGTGTAGTTTATTGTGTGTTGTGCTGTAATCAGAATTTGGATTTGTCTGGTGGTTGGAATCCACAAACTGCTCTAAGATGAAAGACAGATGTCTCCTCTCACTAAGATTTATAGTCTCAGAAACTCAAAAGAGGGTTGCTAAGAATTAGAGTGGAATAAATGACAGTGAAAGAAAGATAAATTGATGATAGATAGATGATAGATAGATAGATAGATAGATAGATAGATAGATAGATAGATGATAGATAGATGTCGTTATGCGCCATCGAGTCATTTGTGACTCACTGTGACCCTGTGTACAATAGCCCTGAACCCTGCTGTATCCTGAACCAACCATATTGTCTCTGACACACCTAACCCCATTATCCCAGCCACTGAATCAATCCATCTTATCCAGGGTCTTCCTATCCTGCGCTGTCCCTCCATCCTACCATGCATGATGTCCCTTTCCAAGGACTGGTCCCTACTTGCAATATGCCCAAAGTTTTTCAGATGAAGCTTCAGAATCCTTGCCTCCAAGGAGCAGCTTGGTTCACTCTCTCTTAGGATGAACTTCTTTGTTCTCTTACCAGTCCGTGGTATATTCAATGCCCTTCTCCAACACAGTAGCACAAAGGGATCCATTTCCCTTCTATCATCCATATTCATTCCTTGTCCAGCTTTCTAATGCATAGAAAGTAATTGCAAAGACTATGTCCCTGACCAGGTGCACCTTAGTCTCCACACTGGCATCATTGCCCTTCAGTACTCTGGAAAGGTCCTTGACAGCAGACTTTCCCAATGCAATTCATCTTTTGATTTCCTGGCTGCTGGTACCATGAGTATTGATTGTGGAGCTAAGCAAACTGAAGCTGTTAACAAACTTAGTCTCTTCACTGTCCATAATGATGTTGCCAGTCGGATGGATAGATAGATAGATAGATAGATAGATAGATAGATAGATAGATAGATAGATAGATAGGATTGATAAAAATTATAGATGAGAAAGAAAGAAGGGGGGAAGACAGTGAGAGCAAGTGTGAGCACCAGAGTGGGAGTTTATTGCCCAAGGAACCAAATGTGTGAAGGGAAAAACTTGAAAGCTAATTCAGAATCTTGTTGTTGTTGTTATGTGCCATCGAGTCATTTGCGACTCATAGCGACCCTATGTACAACAGCCCTAAACCGTGCTCTATCCTGTGCCAATCTCATTGCCTCTGACACACC
>NW_006399757.1:36324513-36345800 GCF_000299155.1 Elephantulus edwardii | reverse complement strand
ACTGTATCTAGTCCTGATTTTTTCCATTTTCATGAAGTCATTTTCATCATGTGAATTCAAAGTTCATCCATCCTGATTCTAAGGAGAATTCTGAAGATTATTCTAAGAGAAAAAGATAATAGGTGTCACCTGCCAGGACCACAAAGATAACAGAAACTATATTCATCAGAGCTGCTTATGTCAGAGAGAGAGAGCGAGTGCTAGTACAGAGAGAAAGATGGAAGGAAATTATTATAGGGAGCTTGTCATGAGAGAATAATGGCCATGTAAGGAAGACCTGCGAATCCAACTAAGATGCAGACATATGATCCGCCACAAAAACTAAAGACAAAGAAATGAAGATTTCTACTGACTTCTGCAGTAATTGACTCAGAGGATGCATTTATGATAGTCAGTGACTGTAATATGAGAGTGGGTGGAAAGAGGAAGGATTGTATCAAAATATGGCATTGGTGAGAGAAATGAGGCCACAGATGGCATGATAGGATTTTATAAAATTAATCATTTTATTACCAATACTTTTTTCCAAAAATATGAACAGCAACTATGGACCTCACCTGACAGAATATACAGAAATCAAGTTGACTGCATCTGTGTAAAGTGAAGCTCAATGTCAGCAGTCAAAACAAGACCAGAGGCCAACTGTGGAATGGACCATCAGTTACTAATATATAAATTCAAATTAAAGTTGAAAAGGGAAACAAGTTTCTGAGATCTGAAATATAACCTTGAATGTATCTCACCTGAACGGAAAAACCATCTCAAGAATATGTTTAATGCAAGAAACACTAACAATTGAAGAGGACCAGACCAGTTATGGGATGACATTAAGGACATCATACATGCAGAAAGTCATTAAAAGAAGAAAGGAAAAGCCAAGATGGATGCATTGGAACAGATGAAAAAACTGTCTAAAATGAATATATATTTAGGCAGTATACGTACGACAACAACCCTGAATAAGAGATATATCATCGAAAAGAGGGCTGGGGGCGGGAGGGGGAACTGGAGGGAAGAAGTAGGTAATTGTTTAACAATGAATGGATATTTAAAAAAAGTTTAAAAGTAATGTATTTTAGGGCATTATGATTATCGTAAGAGTCTGGAATGAGGGTTGCAGAGTGGAGTATACTCGGGGTGGGGGGGATTATATACCAATGAAGGAGTTTTTCTTTTGCTTTTCAAGGAGAAGAGTGAACTGGGGGTGGGAGTCGGGTGGGCAGGGAGAAAAGTGCAACAATATCCAAAATCTCTGTAGATGTTAATTGAAATGAATAAAAAAAAAATTTAAAAAGTCAACTGGGGGAAGGGAAGGGAAGCAGGAGGGGGTAAAATGTGCAACAATGAATGAATGAAAACCTAACTTCTCTGTAAAAGTTTGTTACAATCACTTTTAAAATTTTATTTAAAAAAATGGTGAAATAAGAGAATTGAACAGATTTCAAAGGACACCTCAGGAAGACAATTATTATAATGAAATATACAAAGAGCTGGAGTAAGAAAACCAAAAGATAAGAACGTACTTTTCTCAGACTGAAAGACTTGAAAGAACAAATCCAAGCTATACCGTCATCTCATTAAGGGTCTTCCTCTCTTTAGCTTTCTTTACCCTTCCCAGCATGATGTCTTTTTCCAATGACTGACACTTCCTGAAAATGACCAAAGCATGTGACATGAATCAATTGTTACCATTCTTGCCTCTAAGGAGCGCCCTCAAGACAGATTTGTTTGTTCTTTTGGGATCCCATGGTGTATATTCAGTACCACAATTCAAAGGTATCAATTCTTTGACCCTCCTTATTAATTATTCAACTTACAGATACATGCAAAGAAATAGAAAATATTATATGTTCTATTTAGTTCACAATAATTTGCACTACACCTGACCCAGGGTTCTCCACCACTTTGTTTGAGAAGAGGAAATGTATGCTGTCATAGCTGAAAGCTGTGAACTTAGCTCAGCCTATCTTCCTTCTCCCAAGTTAAAGGGCAAGCGATTTTTTAACTTCATATATTATACAAAATGAAATGGTTCATGATTAATTAAACATAAAAATTGATTGCAGTGACAAGGCTAAACCTTTCCTAAATCATTGGTAGTTAACTAGTTCTGATTCATTCCTTTTTCTGGGTTCCCAATCGTAACTATTAGTATCTCCAGCCACCCAGGCAATCAAGCTGAAAAGAGAAGCAGCATGTTTGACATGGACAAAGAGGAAGCAGAAGTATTGAGCAGTTGAAGGAATACGCCACCAGAGCTCCCTGGTTCAAGGGGAATGGACTCAAAACAGAAAAGGGAAGAGAATGAATGTCCATGTGCATTTCAGGGGACTACACTTAATGAAATGTATCAAGATCAGAATAAGACTCATCAATAACCTACATTATGCTGATTACACAACCTTGCTTGCTGAAAGTGAGGAGGACTTGAAGCACTTGCTGCAAAAGATAAAACAATACAGCCTTCAATATGGATTTCAGCTCAATGTCAAGAAAACAGAATTCTCACCAAGAGACTGATAGGAAACATCATGATGATAGGAAAAGATTGAAACTTCCAACGACTTCATTTGACTTTGTTCCACAATCAGCACCTTTGGCACCAACAGTCAGATCAGAAGTCCTATTGCACTGGGAAAGTCTGTAGTCAGGGATCTCTCCAAATTATTGAGAAGCAATTATGTCAGTTTGAGGACTAACATGTGCCTGATTCAGGCCATGGCCTTTTCAGTCACTTAACTGTGCATGTGAATGCTGAACAATGAATAAGGATGCCAGAAGAATTCATACCTTCGAGCTGTGGTGTTGGAGAACAGTACTGAATACAGAAGAAACTGCCAAAAGAACAAATATGTCTTGGAGAATGTGCAGCTAGAGTGATCTTTTGGGGCAGAGATAATGTAACTTTTCATACTTCAAGTATGTTGCTAGGAGTGGCTACTCTTTGGAGAGGGACATCATGCTTGGAAAGGTGGAGAGTTGAGAAATGAGGAAAACCCTCAACCAGATGGACTGACATCGTGACTGCTACAATAGGATCAAGCAATGTCAGAAACTGTGAGAATCACGTAGGATAGGACAGGGTTCAGATCTGTTATTCATAGGCTCGCTATGGGTCGTACTCAACATTTTACAATAACAATGATTAATTAATGATTAATGTTGAGCACCTCCCCATGTGCTTAATGGCCATTGGCATATCTCCTTTGCGGAAATGTCTATTCAAGTCTTTTGCTTATTTTGAAAATTGGATTGCTTTTGTTGTTTTAAAACTTCCTTGTATATTTTGGATACTAGTGTCATGAGAAATGATTTGCAAAAGTTTTCTTCTATTCTGTAGGCTGTCTTTTCACTTCCTCAGTAATATGCTTTAATATACACCATCAAATCCAAGGTCATGAAGATTTGCCTGCTTTCTTCTAAGAGTTTTCTCTTTGATCCATTTTAATTTTTTATTGCAGTCTTTAATATAGATTGAAGCTCAACATCAAGAAAACAAAGATTCTCATCACTGGGCCAATTGGCAGCATTATGATAGATGGTGAAAAGATAAGAGATTGTTAAGAGTGTTAGTTTACTTGGCTCCACAATTAACACACTTGGTACCACAGCCAGGAAATCAAGAGACAAATTGCACTGGGAAAGTCAGCTCGCAGGAAGCTCTCCAAGAGCACTGAAGAGCAACAGTGTCAGTCTGGAGACTAAGCTACGCCTGATCCAGGCCATAGTCTTCACAATTGCTTGCTACTGATGCCTTTGAGCTGTGGTGTTGGAGAAGTGTGTTGAATATACCATGGACTGCCAGAAAAACAAGCAGGTTCATCTTGTTAAGTGCCGTCGAGTCGCAGGCAACTCATAGCGACCCTATGAAGGAGAGTCCTTGACACTTGGGTGCCTTTCATTCTCTCTCCAGGTTCATAGGAGGTTCATCTTAGGAAGGGTGAAATCAGGCTGATCCTGGGAGATAAGGATTCTGAGGCTTCGCCTGACATAATTTGGGCATGCTGCAAGGAGGTGATCCTTGGAGAGGGCCATCATGCTTGAAAGGGTGAAGATCATTGATGAGGTTGATTGATACAGTGACTGGGGTAATGAGGGTAGATGTGTCAGACAGAATAAAGTTGGCACAGGATAGAGGTTTCTGTACATAGGGTCGCTATGCAAGAGACTCGACAGCACGTAACAACCTTCTCCTCACACTTTCAGCAACTTTTTCAAAGATCAGTTGACCACACATGTATGGGTTTATTTGTGGCCTCAGTTGCATTCAGTGGTCTGTGTCTTTATGCCAGTACCAAAGTTGGTCACTGAATAAGATGGAAGAATTATTGCATTGAAATTATGGTGTTGGTGAAGAATATGAAATACACCATGCACTTCCAGAACAAATAATCTGTTTTGGAATAAGTATAGCCTGAATATACCTTAGAATTGAGGATGGCAAGATTTTGTCTCATACTTTAGAAGTGTTCTCAGGAGTTCTTCATACTTGGTGGAAAAGGAGCATCAGCCCAAGAAGCCCTGAGGATTGAAAGAGTGGCAGGTGTAACTGGGTTTAAACAAGACAATGGTGAGGATGGCACAGGAGCAGGCAATGTTTTGTCCTGTTTTTCTTATAATAGTCATTTAATGTAATTTCCTCTATTCATCCATGTGCAATGTTTCACAAATTCTTTATTGTTCTTCAGTGTTGCATAATTAAGATAAATTGGATGAAGTGAAAGGCAATACATAAGGGTGATCACATATTGGAATTACATCAACAAATTGTAGTTATTGTTATAAAACAAAGTATGATTGAATGAGAAGCCAGTATGACTTGTAAACTTAGAAATTTAAAAAAAATTACTCCATATATAAACTTTTATTTCGCTTTTTTAAACTTATTCCCTGCCAGTCTAGATGGAAACAATCCATAGTTTGAACCTCTAGTGGATTTTCAGAGGCTATAAAATTGTCCATCCTTCCCTTGGCGAACCACTGGTGCACATGATGCACCTCTGAGTTACCAGCACAACTGCTTACCACTAGGCCTCCACAATTTTGTAAGAATGTCTTGTGACTATGTCTGGTCCTTTTGTGTCTGTGTTTACTAAGCGTTATGACTTCCAGTTTCACCCATATTTTTTTTTTCCCATCCATTTTTAAAACTCTCCAGTATACTCCGATATTTTTTTATTATTTCTTAAAGAAATAATCTGCTCAAGATTTTCCTGAAGGCTTTGGGGTTCTAATTGTTTGCTTCAAATGGCTGCAGTTGCTCATTTGCTCCACGATGGGGGATGAGTTTTGCTCATTGCTTTTCCATGGCGAGTAAGGCCATCAGGTCACACTCCTCACTCTACTCATTATAATGGAGTCACAGCCAACTCACAGCTGAGTCTCCATTGGGTTGTTGAGCCTGTAAATAGGAGAGGCGATTGCCCACCTTTTCCCCACAGAGTAGAGTCCAACTGCCAGAGAAGCATGGGCTTTGGGTTAGCAGTGCAACTCCCTATATGGACTACTAGACCAGAGTAGAGTTCCGGTGGTTCAGAAGCTGCGCTGCAATCCCTAAGGCACGCAGTTTGAATCCACAAACTGCTCTGTGGGAGACAGATGGGCAATCTCCACCTGTGCTATTTACTCTCTCTGAACAACCACTGAACGGTCAGTTCCCTCCGTTTTATAGCAAAACAAGGCTGCCAGCACTCCTCCCTCCAGAACAGGTTAGAACAAGCTCGGTTCCTTAATAGGGGTTCATTCAACTTCCTCTAGAAACAGGACTAAGGTTCTACAGGAGGAATAGGAGAGATATTCTCATGCGTACTGGCACTGAGCTGGGGAAAGGAGTGAAGCAAGGGAAAGAACACAAACCCTTATCTTCTCACAGTTTTTAGGAATATTTAACATTTGCTTTGGTTCTTCGAAACCTTTGATGGTTTTCAGATTCTCAGAAAGTTAATCTTGACTGTTGTCCCTTGAAGTTACCTGTTCCTATGACTGAATGCATACTTGGAGTGATTCACTCCATTTTTACCAATAATGCTCTTGGGTTTTGGGGTTTTTGTTTTGTTTTGTTGTTTTTTAGTGTCATAGCCTATTATGTGAAAATTAGTAGGGCTCATTTAAGGCTTTTAATGGACTTAGTTCTGCATCTGTCAGCCACTTAAATTAGTACTCCAAAATTGCCTTAATTTAGACAGGGAATGAGAACACTTAAAACTAGACTACAGGCCTTATTTATTAATCATGGGCTTATTGAGGTAATTTATTAGATAGTATAGCTTAGGGGGCATCTATAATTCATGGGTAAGATTCTTACAATCCATGCAAGAGACTCATGCTCAAATCCAGGCGAAGGGACCTCAGGCACAGCCACAATCCATGGAGGCTTGAATGCTGCTATGATGCTGAACAGATTTCTTTGGAATTCTATACTAAAATGGACTAGGAGGAAATGCCCGGTGATCTATTTCTGAGAGCCAATGAAAACCTTATAGAATCACAACAGTCTGATACTCAACTCGTCATGAGGACGGTACAGGCCTGGGAGCTGTTTCCTTCTTTCATGCACGGAGTTGCTGCAAGTCAGGTGCTCACTCGACACCTAACAACACTCAGCTTATACTGACATCTGATACTGCAGGGATATATACCTATTATTTTTATTAAAATATTTAGCACTTATGAGGATTAAGTATATAAAACACAGTGTAAAGAAATGGTAATATAAAACACAATGTGAATGAAGGAAAGTGTGAAACACAATGTATACAAATTTTGTATGGAAGCCAACATAAATTTTAAAAAGAAACATGTTTAGAACTTATGCCAGGTTAATTTAAATCTTTGAAGTAGCACATTTCCTAATTTCCCTACAAAATTGGTCTTTGTTTCTTAGCTATCAAAACTAAGTCTGTAAAATTCTTCTGTCATGCTGATGGCTAAATAAAAAATGTCAGGGCCCTTCAAAGGGTTTTGATTTCAATATGAAAAAAATATACATATATACTTTATTATATTCTGAGAATAACAAATTATTTCAAGTAAATATGAATATAAATTATAGTCCTAATTATTAGTTTCAAAAAGCTCTTAAATAATTATGACTTTTTCCAAAAGACAGACCTTAGAATGTGGCCACAGAATTGTGGATAGGAATCCCTCAATGGCAATCTATATTCCAAAAAGGTTTGCTTTTTGTGAACATTTTTTTTAACTTTTGTGTTAAAGCTAATGATATAGGCCTCATAAGGGATGCAATGCTTTCATCTCTCCAATTAAAATGTTAAAGAGGGAATAGTTCCAGGATGTGTACTGTTGACAGCGATGACAGAGATAACCATGAAAAGATTCTTAGGTAAAACTCTGTTTTAGAGTAAGAACGCATACGTTCTTACAGGTTTACAGATGGTTTAAGAACAAAAAGGGAGAACGCAGAATTGTAAAGTCTGGCAAAGGAAGAAAGCACAGATAGACCTAATTCAGTCATAAGGATGGAGGCTAAGTGATATTTACACATACGAGTTCAAGTTTGAAGGAACAGTACAGATCGTATATATTTGCTATTTAATAAAATGCAGTATGTTTTTTCATTTACTATGAAAGGATTATTTCATAGAAAAAAAACTGTATAAGTGCATATTCAGTCAATGCAAATTTAAGCCTACCATAATATACAGGAATGACAAAAAAATGGACATCAATTTCAACTAAATTTACAGTATTGTCTTGATACTTTCTATTCTTATTTTTAATATATATACAAGGCACAAGTTCTGGGATTGTAGGTTATATCATTTCTCTGAAAAATCAAATCCCAATCTTCACGTTATCTAAAGATTTATTTGGATTCTTAGAGGCTGTCTTAACTTGCTCTTTGTGGCTGAGTGTTCTGAGGTGTCCTCCACTTTAGACTGCACCACGGGGTTAATAACTCTATTTTCTTTGTCTTTTCCATGCGGTTTTTTATGCTGTGGATTTAAGGAAAGAAATGAAGTCAGTGTAAAGTAGCACTTAATACACATTAGCTAGCTTTACCGTATTTCCAAAGTTCTCCAAGTTTCAAACAAGATATTTAACTGTAGAAAATTTTAGGAAAGGCTCAGACAAAGTTGAACCAACAATTTATTTAGGAAGTAGAGGCCACTGTCTTCTTTTGTTTACTATCAACAGGAGGAGAAAAGAAAAAAAAACAAACCAATTTTCTTTTCCAAGGCAAGTGAGTTTGAGCTCCAGGCCAATGCCTGGAGATAGTTTTGGTTGTCATAACTAGGAGGCATCCATCCCTCTAATGGTAGACACCAGGAATGCTGCTCAACATTGTCCAAAACCCCTGCTCTCCAAAGAATTACTTGGCTTATTTTGTAAATGGTACCATTCTTGAGAAACTCTACTTTAGGGAAAAGATTTATTTTCATATTATAAAGGCAATTCTATTTTAAGCAAAGGGCATGAACTACCTAAAGATACTTTTGTTTTTATGTTCCTCCTTTGCTAGTTTTGTTTCATGAGAATTCTATTTGCTCATTGAACGTTTAGGATCCTGGTGATACCAATGTCCTATGTAAGAAAATCTATACTTCAGACATTGTTTAGGTTCATATCCTCAAAACAGAAAAACAAATGTTAAAGAGATTATAGTGCCATGTTTGGAACAGTGTTTGAAAGTGGGCAGCTCACAGGACTTAACTGCATAGGATTAGAGCAGGCCAACAATTCAGGAAATATGGGGTAAAAAGGAAGGTAAGACAGGAGACATTATTAACATAACCTGAGAGCTATTATTCTCTGTTAGCCAAATAACTCCCCCTCTGCCTTCAAAAGTCTGGTTATGAACAGAGACAGACTAACTTTCATGCCAAATGTGGGAGGAAGAGAACTGACTCCTCTCAATATCCATTCTAAATATGTAGGAAGCAAAAGAAAGACAAATATAGCTAAGATGACCAGACAAAGGTAGAGATCTAAGTCATCTTTTGCTTTTATATATTAGAGAAACCCCTTTATAACTATCAAGGATTTTATCATTAATGTTTGAAAGGTGAACAAGCTACGCTACGAGAATGAAATGTTTGTTGTGCTATCCGATTATTTGTTTGATGCTGCTGCTGATGATTAGTGTGTATGTACTGTCAAATCGGATCTGGCGGGTACAGGAGGAGACTGCCCCTCCTTCTCCATCAGAGCATCAGGTGGATTCGAACCACGCACCTCTGGGATTGCAGTGCAGCTTCTTGTCACTAGGCCACCAGAGCTCGCTAGATTATTTAATTAAGTAATGACTTTACAACTGGTCTGTGGTTGCTGTGAAGCTTAACACTGTGACACTCCTGTGTCAAATGCAATAATGGTTACCCATGGCGGACAGTGTTTGGTGGAGCTCCCCAGTTAAAACAAGCTTGGAAGCAGGAGTGGCATCCACTTCCAAAATAGCTTGCCTCTGGAAACTCTATGAACGTGGAAAAATGATGCCAATTATACAAATGTTCAGGTCTTTCGTTCATAGGGTCACTATAAGTCTTCTACAAGTGGACAGCACTTAGCAACAAGAATGGCTTTACAAAAGAGACGATGACTGATTTAAGTCAGATATGGAAGGATTAACTGATATGATTTAATCAGATACCTGGAAAAACGGAACCCCACATCGTGATGAACAATCCACACTCGCATCTGGAGATGACTCTTGACTCAGAGGTTCTGCCGCATTGAGCATGGACTCCAGAACTGCCCTGTCTTCTTCCGGATCCTAACAGAAGGAGCTGAATGAGTGATTAAGCCCAAAGGCTTAAAAAATCTTTGCAGAATTATAAGCCATTTCTTTCTTTTTTTAACATAACACCCATTATTAAACCTTTTAAAAGTTAGCAAACATTTACAAACTGATTAAAATAATGTTTTCACACACAGCGGAAGTGCCTATACTAAAAGGTTAAAGGTGGAAATTTCAAGAGTTTATATTTTATTGTCTTATTACTCCCCCCCCCCCAAATTCTCTGTAATGTAATAACTACAGTCAAGAGCACTGACTGTGATGTTTAATTGGCTAGGTTCTAATTCCAACGCAAATCATTGTGAGCTGAGAAAGGTAATTTTAGTTTCCTCTTTTAAGAAATGAGGCTAGTACTAATATCCAACTCATAAGGTTATTCAGAGTGAACTGAGTTAGTGCTTATGGACAGAAAGTGTCCAGGACATAAGAACACATATATATTGGTTATTAATTATAGTATCATTTAATAATTTTTAAAATGTCATTTAAAAAAATTACAACATTTAAGGGATCTCTGGTGGCCTTGTGACAAGAAGTTGAACTGCAATCCCAGACACAGGCGGTTCGAATCCACCAGACACTCTGCTGGAGAAGGAGGGGCAATCTCCTCCTGTCCCAGTCAGATCCGATTTGGCAGTACACATACAAAAAATAATAAATCTAAAAAAAAAAATTACAACATTTAAAGAAATAGGCTAATGGAAAAACAATTGTTGTTAGTGAGAGGAAAATAGGACTGAAAGGCAAAGACAAAAATTCTTCACATGAACCTGATCCTATGAGGAATCTTTGAATTCTAAAATTGAGACACTTTAAATCTTACATGTCTGGTCTCCTTCTGGTTCTCTGAATATTCCATCATTGTTAAAAGCTCAGGCTGTTTGCTTCTTAATTGACTGATGAGTTCTTCACGTGGCTTTGTTCTCACCAGTGTTGATGGGTATAGGTAATTTTTCCTCTGGGGCGTTGTACCTTTAATAGACACATAAATGGGAAAAACTGAAGTTTAAGCTAGATAAAATTTTTGAATGTTAAAAAATTTACTTCCAAATTAGTCTTCTAATCAGTGCTGTATGTGCAAATATGTCCTGTTACCTGTCAAGCATAAGCCTAATATTTCTTAACTTGACAACTGGTAACAGATAATTATTTAATACTTAACCTATCCCCAAAACACTACCATCTCAGAGGATATGGTAAATGTGTCGTACATGTGTTATAAGCTCTAATAGGACATACAGAAGTGTTATGAGAAATGGTAGGTGAATATACAGTTTTCCCCAAATGATTACTTTTAAAGGTGTTCAATATTTCACTATAAATAGCAACTAACAATTAACAAGTTACATTTCTTTATAATTAGAGCGTACAGCCTGATAATTGACTAAGGCATTTCCTATTTTCCCCTAAACATTTACATTTCCTAATTTTATTGAAAAGAGAATAAATCATAGAGTTCTCTTGCAGGAGGAGAATAACGATCTCCTTTTATAATTTTTTGTATATAAAACAGCTTTTAAGTATAATTTGCAAAGTACAGTATTCACAAAGTACATAACCCAATGATTTTTAGTAAATTTACATGTGAAATAATCTGATAACTTACATACTACAAAATTTACTAACTTAAAGTGTATAATTCAATGTTACAGTGTGCGCAGTCATCCCTGATTATGCAAAACAGTGATTCTCAAATGTCAATCTAAGAGTTCATGACAAAACACAGGTAGATAGCAAAAAGCAAAATGTGGTGAGGTTTCCAGCAAACCAGAGTTCTCAAACATGTTGCTGCCACATTTCTGATGTTAAAATATCCCTTTTCCTTGACTGAATAATAGTAGACATTGATCAATGGTGATTAATTTTATAAAACAATGTATCTGAATGATCATATGAAACAATGTGAATGAAGGAATGTTTGAAACAGTGTACATAAATGATACACAATGTATACCAATTTTGTAGGAAACCAATACAAAATTTAAAAACTGAATGATTTTTTTAAAAAATCCCTTTTTATTTTATAAATGGTGTTCAGAAGATGGTAATAGGTTTTAAATGTTTTTTTTTTTTTGGGGAAAACAATTTACTTTATTTGTACACTTAAAAAGTTGTGCATGGAAACTTGTATTACAATTTTGTGAAACTGAAAGAACTGTTAGAAAAAACAGGGACATCAGCTTTTGATTGATCATTAAGAAGGTTAGAGAAATAAAACAAAAACACAGTAAAATTTTTTAAAAATTAAAGAACATTTTCCAGGTACAAATTTTATAAATACAAAACAAATTCACAAATTACTTTGAATTCTAAATAAATATCTAGTTAACAAATTCAGACTTAATACCTCCAGCCAATACTGGTATAGCACTTAAAGGATATAAAATTGGATTCATTCATGTGTAGTGTTGAAAGAATATGCTTGTTAAACAATGCTTAAGACATGTACACACTTTATAGGTTTTAAATGTTTTTAAAGTACTCTTTTACTGTCCTGACAAATGTTTGTAACATTTTACTATATTGTGATGCCCACATATCTAACTATATGTATCACCTATATCATTTAGTACTTGCTTTAAACCATTTTGATCCAATTTTTCTGTACTTGAGTTAATTACAATGAGGTAGTAAATTCCTACAAAGCAATGGCAGGACCAGACATTCTAACAATTCTTTTTTTCTTTTAAAGTACCTGTTGGGACATCCAGTTTCAGATCTTGTTCCAGAAAGCACTGAAGCTTAGTCCGACCGATTTTTATAGAATCATTAAGTTCCAGACCTTGTGACATCAGTATCTCTTTGTTAGAAGTTATTTGATCAAGGAAAGTGTTATGCTGATTCTCATTAGCTGATTTATGTCCACTTAATTTTTCAGTAATCTCTGAACATGAAGACTCACAACTCTTGTTTACCACCTGCAAATGATGTAAATGAGTTTTCAGTGATTTTATTATTAAAATTTACATTGTCAACAATTTACTCAATATATCATTTTATCTGACCTTGAAATTTTTCATAAACACAAGTTTTAAAAACACATGTGAGAGAAAACAATTAACTTCTTTGAACTTCCCAACTTTAACAATTTTATCAACATAAAGGGAGGTAATAGATGAAAAAGACTGGCCACTTTTTTGTCCTTCCACCCAACATTATTTTGAAGCAAATCTTGAGTCATTTCATCAACTTACTTCAGCATATATTACCAGGAGAGAAGAGTTTTTTCACAGCTAAAAAACAAGGGTTCTTTCAGTCAACTGTCTAGTTCAAATTTTACCAACTGGATTGTTTCAATCAGAATTCATCATTAGATTTGTTTATGTCTTAAGTAGGCAGCTGTTCTAATGAATCATCCAAACTGGGACCTTTGGAGTGAAAAGGGCCATTCTTATTTATTACCCCCAAGGAAGCAAGTGTAAATAAAGACCATTCCATGCAGTCTTTAAGGACTAAGTTATCTTAGTTTACATCTCTCTTCATCTATAGGTTACCCTCAGTTTTCTTTTCCCTTTGAAATGTTCTGTTAAGAAACCAGGCCTTTAAAACAATGAAAAAAATTTTTCTTTTACTTTTCAAAGAGAGGAGTGTACTGGGGGGGGGGGGCGGGAAGGGTAGGTAGGGAGAAAAGTATAACAATGAATGAATGAATGGAAATCCAAAGTCTGTAAATTTTCATTAAAATTACTAATACTTTTTTTTTTAAAAAGAAACCAGGCCTTTTCTTGCTATTGAATCTCTCAAATTCTGGTTTTGCCTGAATGCAAGTCTGTGACAGATTTTCCTCTATTCATCTGTCCTCCTCATTTTCCATAAACTAGTTTGATCTAGAGACCTTATCAAATTCAAGGTCATATTTTGTTGATACGAATACTTTATAGGAAGTGCATATAATGAATGGTTGTATCTCATGTTAAGATTATGAAGTTCTCCATCAGCTGCTGCTCAGATGGTTTAGTAATCATTAATGTTCATGTTGTTGTGTACAGTGGAGCAGGACTTACACCTGACCCTCCACAGGGTATTCAGAGGCAATAAATCACATAGGAGACTGCCCATCTTCCTCTAGGAGAGTAGCTGGTGGACTTGAACCATATGCCTTTGGGTTGGGAGCTCTTTACCTAATTATCATGGAGTTATTAAATTGTTTTTGTTACTGTCATAATGACCCCTATGAACAACAGATCTGAACCCTGTTCTATCCAGTGCCAGCCTCATCTCAGATACATTTAAGCCAAATGCTGCAGTCACTGTGTCAGTCCATCTCATGGAGGGTCTTTCTATCGCTGACCTTAAACTTTCCAAAGAGGATGTCCTTTTCCAAGGAATAGGGTCTCCTAAAAAC
This sequence comes from Elephantulus edwardii, assembly GCF_000299155.1. NCBI lineage: Eukaryota > Metazoa > Chordata > Mammalia > Macroscelidea > Macroscelididae > Elephantulus > Elephantulus edwardii. Next base: position 36,331,698 of record NW_006399757.1, on the reverse strand, counting down.
ATGCCCATCGTATGTGAGACAAAGCTTCACCATCCTTTACCTCTAAGGAGCACTCTGGTTGCACTTTTATCAATCCTTTTGTAATTCTTAACTTTCTACCTCTCAAATGCACAAGGTAAAAGATCATGGCTTGATCAGGCACACCTTAGTCTTTAAGCCAGTATCATTGCTCTTCAGTACTTTGGAAAAATTTTTGACAGCACACTTTCGTAATGCTCTATCTTCTGATCTCCTAACAGCTAATTCCAAAGTTGCTGACCATGGATCCAAGTAAGATGAAATAATTGCTAATTTCAATCTTTTCTCCATCTATCATGATGTCACCTATTGACCCAGTAGTGAGTTTTCCTGATGTTGAGCTGTAATCTATCTTGAAGATTCTTTGATATTCTGCAGCAAGTGCTTCGAGTCCTCATTTTCAGCAAGATTGTGTCATCTGTATAACACAGGTTGTTAATGAGGTTTTTTCCAATCTTCATACCATATTCTTCATAAAGTCCATCCTCTAGAATGATTTGTTTAGCATACAGACTGAGAAGGTAATATAGAGAAAGGATATAGATAGCCCTAAAACATGTCTGTCTTGATTTTAAGCCATGCAGTGTTTACTGGCTCAGTTCAGACAAACAGCTTTTCGGTTTAAGTATAGGCTATGCAGAAGCACAATTAATTTGTCTGGTTAGTTTATCATCATTCCTTCAGTATTTTATCCTTCAGTGGAATACTTGTTCTCATCAATCACCTGGCTTAGAGTTTTTCCTGGAAACAGCTCAACTGTTTCCAATTACCAGTTTTTAGAATAATGGATGGCTTCCCTAGCATACACCAGAGGCGGCCTACGGGCTTTTTACATGAATACATGACTTTTAATAGCTCTGATGTGTGCTCATCAACAATATGAGCACTCTGGTGCTGTAGTCCATAGGGAGCTATGCTGCTCACCAGAGGTGGTTCCCCTCTGATGTGAATAGCTTCTCCTTGAGAGAAAAACTGCCATTCTCCCATACGATTTACAGCCTCAGAAACCCTGCTGAAAAGTGATCTATGAATTGGTTCCAACCCGACAGCAATGAGTTGAATCTACTGTATACTTTTTGATGTTGAACAATATACTTTTTATTTTCAGTACCAATAAGTCTTTATTTATTCATGGTTATTTTCCCAGGGAAAAAGAGAAGGGAAGGCAAAAGGATCAGCATGTGCTATAAAAGGACAACAGGGAAAGGAAGGACCCAGTACAATAAAATCAACCATCAAACAAATCAGCCAGTGATGGGGCTACCAAAGCCTAGTGGGGCTCAGTTTCCTGCAGTTCAGAAGTGAGGTGAAGGGATCAGGGAAAGAACAAACAGACAGATAAATCCCCTCCCTCCTTCCCTCCCCATAAATTCAAAATTTCACACAAAGCTTTGGTTTCTAGCAGTAAACATGGAGTTACATTCCTCTCCTATTAAAACAATCGTGTGGCTGCTTTGACATAAGTTTCTTACACTTGCATAAAAGTTCTGAGTAACTTGGAAATACATTCATCTTGCCTTTCTTGATCTTCCCACATTCTCCATGGAAGTCCCCATTGTTTCTCTGTACTCAATGACTGGAAGTAGCTTTGATACATTAAAATACTATTAAGTTTTAGCATAATTCATATCAATGTCTGGTTATGACTACAAAGTTTGGAAAAAGAGGAATGAGCTGTTCTTAGCATCTTCAGGTTTTAAAACATTTAAGAGTTTTGAAATACTCCTCAAAGTAAATGTATATATGTAGAGGTTTGGGGGTGAGCTGGGGAGAAAATAGGGAAAGGGGAATATAAAATAATGCTCAAGGTCCCACTTGAAGAAGGGTCCCCAAGCTTATGTTTCAGTTATTTTTGCCTGATGCAGAACCTTCTACAGAAGATGCTTTGGCTAATTTCTTTCAATACAAAAGAAGCTTGTAAATAAGAAAGAAAAGAAAAAATTATACAAATGAGGCCACCAAGCAATCACCAATCAGTGACTCATGAACTTCTACCCACACAAATACAAGAACTAGAGGGGGCAGCATTTGGGGGGAGACAAGAACTCAGGACCAGACACACATTACCCAATGGGTTCTACTGCATTTGCCCTGTTTCAACACAGTGAGGTAAGTTTGTAATGATCTCACAACATGTAAATGAAACTCCTTTTTCTCTGTTAGCTACTATGACACTTCAGCAGGAGGTCAGGACAATGGCTCTGGGCACCACAAAGAAGCCCTAGATTAAGGTCTCTCTGGAAACCAAGGAGAAAAAGCAGAATTTCTTACAACATGCTACCAACTCAGATTTCATCACACACACCCCTTCCCCCCACCCCAGTTGTGCATGGAAGGCCTAACCTAATCCAGTGAAGGATGGATCTGGTGTGTGGAGTGAATCTGGTATCTCAGGATTGAAGATTTGGAACAGGAATGAATCCTAACATTAATGATAGAAAGATTTTTCTGAACCTTGGCTTCCTCTCTGAGCCTTTGACCTGGCCTAGCTTCTCCTACCTTCTTCATACCACCTTCTTACTCGCACAGATTCCCATCCTTCCAGTAGGAGATCACTTCATGGGGCAGCCCAACCCAGTCACCCGTGGCACATTGTCAAGGTGGAGGGGTTTCAAGAGGACACGATGGCAGAAGAGCCAGCTCTCATTGGCAAAAATGAGGTAGTTAAATGGACAGTTGTTCTGAGGTGATAAACAACAACAAAAAAAGTATTCCTGCTGCCAAATTATCCCTGCAATTGCTCATGGACCTGAGAATACAGTACAGGAATGAAGGCCTTAGATTAAAATATATAAAAACACAAACCTAGAATATTTATATTAAGGGAAAAAAAGTTCAAAGGCACCAGATACGTCATTCATACACAGTGCAGTTGACACTGTGTTGGAGAAAGAGGGACCCAAGGTGCAGTTATGCAAGGGAGCAAATCAATTAAACCATATTGGCCTAGAATGGGGTGAGAGCAGGTCTGCAGCTGTTCCCCAATCACCCCTTTTGCCTCTCATCACGACCCATTGCCTTGGCATAGTTGCCAGCACCCTGTCCCACAAGTGGGGTTATGAGGAGACAGAATATGGAAAGCATCTGCCCTAACACTAATAGATTTCCCTCCCACAGAATGGAGGGGCTTTTGGGGTGGGACTATCAGGCTCCTCTCATGCTTAATGTTTTTCCACGGGAAATGATATATCCTTCATTAAAAGGCTATCTGGACCACTTTCAAAAGCCAAAGATTCTGGGGGTGGGTCCTCAGACAAAAGCTGGCACTCGAGGGGGATTTTACCTGATAGCCCTAACTTGCATTTGGGTAAAGCATGATCAGAGTTCCTGTGCCTCACTCCTTCCTCCCACTTAGAGGGGAAAGAGGGGCTGATGTTGTGGACCTCAGTCTGAGATATATTGGCAGTGCCACTGGCCCCTTCTCACCCTGTCCCACTTTCTCCACTCTGCCAGTTGATGCTTGCTCCTTAAACTTTCCTGATCATTCCCACCCACTGTGGCACAATCCTGAGCCTCCTGGAGAAAAGCAGGGCTGTCAATCTCTTCTTCTTCCTCTCCAAAGCAGGCTGGCTTTCCCTGAGAGCTGGGGGTCTGCTGGGCCTTCAGGGGACATGAAGCTACCATATAGCTGATGCTCTGGCAGAAGTGGCACTTCCTGGGCTGGGGTGGCAGCTTGCATTCCTTGGCATGACGATCTAGGCCTCCACAATTGTAGCACCGGTCTCCTTTTGACCTGTGCTTCTGCACGTTCTTTCCTTTTGGCCATCTCTCAAGTCTAATACTGAACATCCCACCAGGTCCTGTGACACAGATCGATTCCAGGCCCTTAGCAGACTTCTTAAAGGTGAACTCCACTGCTTGTCCCTCCTTCAGGCTCTGGAAGCCCTCTGTGCAGCTTACTCTGGTGCATAAAGATGTCTGGGGCGGGGGGGATATTGAGCACAACCCCAGTGTGGGCTGTCAAGGCAGGAAGCCGACCCCTATGAATACACTGAACCAATTACAGATTACAGATGCCAGCCCCAAACAGCAGCTGCAGTTCTACCACCACCAGAGCCGCGTCCTCCAGCGCCTCTTCTAACATCTTGGTTGACACAGAGCCCATGTTCATTGGCTCAGCCCCAGGGCTGGGCCCCAGAGAAGTCCGGAGGCAAAGGGGTGTCTCAGGGAAGAGGCAGCTACATATTCCCCGGCAAAAATCAAAACAATCTCATACTTTAAAGCTGACTTGTAAATCAATCTAATACAACTCTAGTAATGATTAATTGCTTCCTTATTTTCTGCTACAATAAGAAATCTAGGCTTATGCACATTTCCTACCTCACACTTGAAATCAGCCATTTCCTCACAAGTTCTGGTTCATTTTAGTGAAAATAGTTTAACTAAAGGACTTAATTCTTTGTACCTAATTCATGAGAATGTCAATAAAATCCTTTATGGCACAGAAAGAAAAACAGCCACAAAAGGCACATGCAGGTGTTAAGTTCAAGCAATCCACAAATACGTATCCTTTAAGCAGCTGGAACAAAATATTAGTACTTAAAGCAATAATAGATTTGAATGTACTTAGAGAAAAATGAAATGTATATAATGTCAAAAGACAAGATGTCCTTTCTCAAACAAGACAAGAGCCACAGGACAGAGACCAGACAAATGTTAATTTAACTCCTAGAACTAGCGGATATATACCAAAGTATGAAACATGATACTATATAAGCATACATGAAAGTTTAAGTTACCCAGGTATATTTTAAAATACACTTTGTCTTGAAACTAGTTCTTAGCCAGATTTAATTTTCTAATTATTGCTTTTCTTCCCTGAAAGGTTCTAGTTATAAAGTTATTACCTCCAATAAGTTCTGCAGTTCCTCTTGCCTTTTATTTAAGCAAGATACCCACTGCTCAGAAAAATACAGTGTGCTTGTTTTCAAGGCCTCACATTTTTGTTCAGTCTCAGAAGACATTATTTCAAAGTGGCTTTTGAGCTTATCACACTGTTTCACGGACTCTTCCATCAGTTCTGTACCTTCTTGGCTAAAATGTCTGAGTTCTTGTGACAAGTTATCAGAATCAGCACAAAATTTTGTGCTCTGAGAAGCTGTTTTGTTGATCAGATCCTTAGATTTCCTGTAAGAAAAAAATATATATTAATTGTTAAAAATGGAAGATTATTCAAAGAATACATGATTGGCTCAAGATGATAGAGTTCTTAAGTGAGAGATTTTAAAGGCAGGCAGTCTGGTTCTAAGGCCATATTGTCTTCTCCACTGACGAATGGACGCCTTTGCCAATGTTTGTTCACAGGAGGTTGACCGCATACCTGCCTTTTGGAAATGTTACCTTTTCCCCCTAAACTCTTTCCCAGCCTTCCTCCAGATGTGATCCTCTTCTTTACAACTCTCGTTGTATTTCATTCAGTAGTTGATAAAATGTAATTTATCAACTTGTTTTATTCTCCCTGGTAGAGTAAGCTGTTTAAGAACAAGGACTAGAGCTTATTCATTTCTACATCTCCTACAGTGCTCAATTCTTCCCTGGACTGTAGGTTGCATCAGAAGCATTTCCATTCACAAATCCCTTTTGGGTTCAAGCTATTCAGCATTTTCAATTCTGCTTTATATTCTCTTAGGAACCCTTGCTCTCCCTCTATTACCCATAGTCCCAATTCTTCTGGATTTATTGGAGAGTCATGTAGAATGCACAGATACCGTGACAGCACATAGTCAAGAGGTAAGTCTATCTGAAGAATCACTCTGGAATCCAGCAAGTGTGCATAGAAACATGCCATCTTACATAAGCATATCAGATGTTATTAGAATCATAGTAGTGAGCCTATTACCAAACTCTTTGGTAGTCACATCATAGTGTTTTCAGAGAGCCAATCCAAAGCAATCCATTAGCACAAAGCTTCCAACTTTATCAAGTTAAGAAAATAAAGGGATTTGGTCTCAAAATAAAAATGTAGACCTATGAAGTATAATACAAGCTACTTAACAGCTTTAATGTCTCAATAGTTAAAAAATATTAGTATTCTCCTATCATCTCTGCAAAAGAATATCCTAGTGCTCAACACAATGCAACTGGTATCTTTCTATTTCTCAGAACAAAACATTACCAGTCTCTCTAAAAAGAAACAGGGTTCTTAATGTTGTTGTTGATTGTGGTCAAGTCAATGACGACTCATAGTGATCCTATGAACAAAAGGCCTGAAATCTTTCTATAACTATTGTCTGTGCTTATAAATACTAGGAAATAATAAAAACAATTCCTCATTGTTAAACTGATGACTGTTTATAAAATAAAGCTAAGACTGAAGTCCTATTTTTCACTTTCTCTTAAAAAAAGATTACAAAATGTCTCTGATGGGGAATGGGATCCAAATTACGTCTCTTTACATACTGTAGGATGACTATTACACTCAAGCTTTTGAGCACTCCCTTCTGTCAGTCTTTTATACTTCTGCTTGATTCATAGGAAAATACTATTTTTAACATTGGCTTTAAAAAAAAAACAAAAACACTCACTGTTGTTGAGTCAAAACCAACTTATAGCGGACGTACCCACGGTGGGTTTTCTGTTGCTGTAAGCTACACAGGAGAATGGCCACCTTTCTCCTTTGCAACCATGGATGGATTCAAAGGTGCTGCCTTTGAGTTAGCAGCACTTATTAGCTAAAAGAAGTTCTAAAATTATTTTGAAGTGCTATTGATAATAAAAAAAAAATTAAAACGTTTTAAGAACCCACTAATTATTAGGGGCACTCAAGTATAGAATCTAATTCACTCAAATATTCTAATAGTCTCTGCATCAATGAATTTTTTTCAACCACAGATAATTTTTGCCTCCCCTGACACATCTGGAAAAGTTTGGAGATATTTTGAGCTGTCACAACTTGGGAGTTCTACTGACATCCAGCAGGTAGAACAGTCTTATAATTCATAGGATAGCCACCCTACAACAAAGAATTATCCAGACAAAATGACAAGAGGTTAAGAAATTCTTTTCTAGGGAGCTCTGGTGGCCTAGTGGCAAGAAGCTGCACTGCAATCCCAGAGGAACACGGTTCGAATCCACCAGATGCTCTGCCGGAGAAGGAGGCGCAATATCCTCCTGTACCAGTCAGATCTGATTTGACGGTACACGCACACAAAATAATAAAAAATAATA
>NW_006399757.1:36307803-36324413 GCF_000299155.1 Elephantulus edwardii | reverse complement strand
AAAAAAAAAAAAAGAAATTCTTTTCTAAGTAATCCCAGAGATCTGTAATAATCAAATAGAGAACTAAAGCTTGTGCCTTTCTTCTTCTTTTTGGTTTTGTGTGTGTGTGTGTGTGTGTATACCATCGAATCAGATCTGACTGGCATCCTCCTTCTCCAGAGGAGCATCTGGTGGATTTGAACCATGTGTCTTCAGGATTTGTGCTTTTCTTCTTGACATGTCTTAAGGTTAGGAGAGCTAGCTTACTATCTGTTGAAAATGCCTTAATATAATTTTATACAAACTTTAGAAGAGATAAAACTAATCTTGTTAGGTGCCATCGAGTCAACTATGACTGATAAGAGTCCCCATGAATAACAGAGCCGAATATTGTCCTATCCTGCATCATCCTTGAGAGACTTACGAAGATACCATTAATGTGGCATTAAGGTTCTCAACTTTACCAAAATCATGGTGCACGGCTTGCTGGACCCTATCCCAAAATTCCTGTTTCAGGTCCTGCATGAGTCCTTCAAAAGCATATTTCTAAAAGTTACCAACAAATGGTAATGTTATTGGTGCAAGTATCATATTCTGAAACTGACCTATAACATATTAATATGCTGCTAGGTTCTCAAAAGTTGTTGAAAGACAAACCTAACTCACTCAACTTTTCCAACCTTCACATTAGATTCTCTGTTTTTCTGGAAAGTTCCCCACATTTTTCTCTCCAATTACAGTGCCTAAAATAAAAATCTAATCCTCAACTCCCCAATGAATCAATAAAGAACAGATAACAGATATCAATTACAACCAATGTGTCAAACTTGTAATATAATATAAAATATATAAATTATTAAAATCTTTGCTCTCTGTAAGATATGAAAAAAAAGGAAAAAGTAAGTCTTATCTGTGTAAAAACAAAAGATGCTATAAATGTATGCTCAAAGTAAGTATAAAATAATCCTAGTGATATTATCAGGGAATCTAGAACAACAGGTGCTGGATTTTTAGTAAGCAAATGGGCACTTCTCTGTAGAAGGAAATCTGATTATAGAAGCCACTGCAAGTTAAGACAAATATTTCTGTGATGAAAAAAAGACAAACAGTTGACAGAAAGAGCCTTTTCAATTATTGCATGTTTGATATAATATCAACCAGTTTTAATCTAAAGTTGGATATTCAGTTTCTCTGCAATCAGTGTCAGTTCATAAAATAACAATGTGTGAGCAAATGATTTTTGGGTAGTATTCCAGATAATGCGATACTTTTCTGGAAAAGGAGCTCCCCAATATAGTCTTTCTTAGGGGCTTATTAACTCAATCATTTGAAATGGAGGATGAACTTATATGAATGAAAATGTAAAAATGAAACAGGCATAAAATTACCTGATAATTTCTTTTTAAAAATGTAAACTCTCAGGCTTCAATCAGAATAATGAGATGATAGGACCAAAATTTTGAAAAGCTCTTTAACTGATTTTGATACATATTAAGTTTGATAACTACTGTCCAAGTCTTAGGGAATCTTTAAGGTCCTAAGCCAATTTCTAATGTAGCTAGGACAAGGAATCAATCTATTAATCTAATCTCTAGTCTGGCTCATAAACTGTACACAGTCATTCTGTTGTTAAGCTGTTTTTACTATGTCATGATGTAAATCATAAGCATTAACAATATTATGAAACTAAAAGTCACATAAAGCTTTCTAATAATTTAAAGAAAATTATGACACATATCATCCTTACAGTACACATAATACTCATATCATGATATAAAATTGTCAACTGAAATGTACATGAAAATTTACTTATCATTTTCTTTTTTTCAGTGAGTTTCCACAGGATAACATTCAAAGTCTTTTTACAAGACTCACAGAGGTAAACTGTTTTTTAAAAAAGGAAATAAAGAGCTTGAAGTTACCTTCTGTTACCACTAGATGGTACATCATGTGAGCAAACCAAGTGAACAAGCAAAGGTGTTGCAAATCGGTTTAGAAAATATTACATGAGGAGAAAAAGCAAAATAGTAAGCTTAGAGACTATCACTATAAATTTCTCCCTTCCAGATAAGGCTTATTCATGAGTGAGTTCAAAGAATGACAACAAAGGCCACTGTACATCTAGGACCCAAATTCTAAATAATTGATGCCTTTGGCCCATGCTTTGAGAAATACACCTTTAGACAGTATATGTTAGTAATGTTGAAGGAAGAGAAAATTATTTATAAAGTTTTAAGAAAGTTTAGCAGAATTTTATGCTTACTCCAGTCCCTACTCTTCTATTCCCTCCAATGCTCTGAAATTGAGCCTGGAGTATAGGAAAGAAAAAGGGAAACATCTTCTAGATTTAGAATCGAAAGAATTCAGAATGGAATATTCTGTCATGAATAGAACGATTAAAAGAGCTTACAAATGGACAATAAGAGTTAGATGTTAGGATAATTAATAGCCAGAATTGTAGAGCAGCTCTACTAAATAGAAATAATGAAAACCACATGTCATTTAAATTTTCTAATAAACACAATTTAATGAATATTCAGAGTAAGAATGTACTGAGTCTTATACAGCATATGTAAAAGTAAACTACATAAATAATGACAAAAGATGGGATAAAGTAATTGTGAAAATACTATTGCAAGATTCTTCTGGTACACACAAAATAGTGTATCTGAAAGATGGACTTAATTATGTTAAAATTTATATTGTAAGCTCTAGGACAAATATTCAATAGATTTTTTTTAAAGTAGAAACCACATAAAAGTCCATGAATATATGAATGGGTTAATAATATATAACATGTAAAATGAAATATCTAGCCTTAAAGAGAAATGAAGTTGTTATATAACATAAATGAACCCTGAAAGCATTAGGTTGAGTGAAATAAATCAATCACCAAAGGACAAATATTGTGTGATCTCACTTATGTGAACTAACAAAACGAAAACACTCATTGCCATTCAGTTGGAATCGATCAACAGCTGATGCTCAAATGGGTTCCTATGACTGTAAATTACATGAAAGAAGACTGCCAAACTTTCTCTCATGGAATAGTTGGTGGATTCAAACCAAACTGCCAGAGGTGTGCATTTTGGGTTAGCATGCAGCTCAATACAGACTACACCACCATAGTAAAGACATCCAGGATAGAACACAGGCTGTGACAAAAGGGTCTAATTGCAACACAAATGTACAAAAGAACGTCACTGATTATGGGAAATCAACTCACTCATTATGGGGGAAAGAAAACAAACTTTGGAAAACGGTATTTTGCCTCAAAATTGTAAAGTTAAAGATTGTGTAACTATACACAGCACTCTAGTTCACCAAGTTGTTTCTCACGCGGATATAGGTTAACAATGCCTTTTATGTATACATACCAGGCTAAACCCACTTTAAGAGCATCTATTCCAACACAGAGCCACCCTCTATCAGATTATAAATTTTGAAAGGAGGAGATGCCCATCTTTCTCCCTAGAATCATTCAAACTGGCCAAGACACAAAGCCTTTTGGTTAGCAATGTAACATGCTATGGACTACATCAGCAGGGTGTCTTCTAGATAGAGGCATAAGGGTATAAAAGGTGATAGAAGAGTTAAATAAATGGATGGGAGAGAAGTGGGAGTCAAGCTTTTTTTGGTTTTTTTTTTTAGGAAGTTACAGATAAGCAGGGAGAGAACCGAATGAACTATCTGATGCTAGAGTAAATTACGATGTCAGTATGTACACTTGCTTAGCTTAATATAAATGTAAATGTAAATATAAATATATTTTTTTTAAAACTATAAATGAAACCTTACTAGCTTGAGCACACTCAGTACTCAGATCTCAGTCTGTAAGACCCTAATTTCTTAATGTCTTCAGTTTTTTAGTTTCTTTTTTTTTCTTTCTTTTTTTTCCTGGGTTAGATGATGTTTTTAATGCATTATGTGTACACAGCATCCAATGTTTACCTATTTGGTTATACATAAATAGACAAATGGATTTAGGGAAAACCTCCAGACTATTTTCCCAAATGATTGCTATCTCCAAAAGGGAAAAAAAAAATCAAAGGGGAGGAATGAAGTGCACAAATTAATATCCCATTCAGAATTTGGACACAAAATGGGCTGACCTTTATTTACATAAAGTCTTGGTGGACATACATCCAAGGAAAAGCTGGCCTCTGTTTTTCCCTGAAGCTCTGTGGGCCACAAGTTATGTCACCAAAAGCTGATTATTTAAGAGGAAATGGTAGTTGCCTACAGCCCAGGGTTTCTGGTAGAAGGGGTCATTCCACAGTCATCAAAGCTGTTGTTCTCAACACAGCTTAGAGACATGGGTCCATGACAAGTATATGCTTCAAAAATAACCATCTGAAATTCTTAATGACTTTAAATCAGAAATTCAGGAACTGATAGTCCACGGAGGCAGCAGGTCCCTATACAGAGTTCACAGTTGCTCACACTTTAAAACCATAAATGTTGGAGTAACATTATAAGCAAACAAACTCAAATATACAAATAAACAATTCAAGATCTATTACTGACCCCTTTTCTTTTAGGTAAGGTTTTCAGAAAGCCCTGGGATAGATTTTATATCACAAAATGATCCATAACGCCCAAAGTTTTTTAGTTTCTAAGAGCTGATTTCTTAGTTTCTTCAGTTAAAAGAGACCAAAGGAGCTCACAAAAATGGTTGGGTTCTAGGGCTGAAGCAAGAAAATGAGCGTGAAAACTAGAGCATCTTCTAATACTAGACAATAAAAAAAATCACTGTAACAGTTTGAGCAACAAAATGAATAATGCAACAATGGATTATTAAAAAATATGAATAACCCATAAGTCCATATCAATACAAAAAAATAAATAAATTAATATACAGGGAGAAGAAAAATTTTCTTTAGAATATGGGCAGGGGGTGAGGGTGGGATACAGAAGAAACTTCCTAGTGAAGAACCTCAGCAAACACAGCCTGGACCCAAGAAGCCAGGTTCACATCGCTTGTGGTAAGGCATGCTGACAAGCATGTACTTCTGATATATGGTAAGTAAGCTTCACCTGCATGAGAAGTCTTCCAAAACTCCTATCTCCAGTCTAACCACCAGAAAAAAAACAGTAAAAGACATTCTCCAAAATACATGCTCAGCAGTTTTCAAAACTGTCAAGATCATCCAAAACAAGGAAAGACTAAGAAATCATCAGAGACCAGAAGAGTGTAAGGATACAGATCAACAAAACATAATGTGGTAAATGGTTCTTAGCATGGAAAAACTACATCTGTGGGAAAATGCATGAAATCTAAATTATATGTGGAGTTTAGTTAATTGGACTGTACCAATTTTAGTTTCACAGTTGTGCAAATATGACATATAAGATTTTAATAGGGAAACAAGGTAAAAAGCATATAGGAACTCGATACAAATTTTCAACTTTTCTGAAACTATAATAAACTATTGTAAAGGAAAAAGAAATAGGTAAAATGTTAATCCTGTTTTATTTAACCCAGTATTTAAAAACAATGCTATCCTCTTAACATGTAATATTAAAGACAAAGATAGTTTCCTGGGAGTGGTGTAGTTAATCATAGAGTCACACAATTTGATGGGTGGAGGGAAGGTGCATAAAAGAAATGAGAAAAGACCCAGTGTGAAAAACAATGTATTCGCGCTTTTAAGTAAACTAGTACATAATATTAATTTCATTAAAGAGTTTTAATTCTGCCTCCAAAATCTAGTTCTTTTAAAATGAGGGTATCTCAATTCTGAAAGTCGTCTTTTTAAGGTCTCAATAAGCGTATGTGCCTGTAGGTGCTGTCGAGTCTCCTACAACTCATCACCACCCTGTGAACACCACCTCTGAACCCTGCCTTAACCTGCATCAGCCTCACAATCTGTCATGCTCAAGCTTTTTGTGTTAGTCACTGTGTCAATCTATCTCATTAAGAGGGTTCCTCTTTCACTGATGGCTTTCATCAAGAACTGGTACCTAGTGACCACTATATTAAGCAGCAAAGATCTGAAAAAATCCTACCTATAACAAAAAATCGGGACAAGACTCATGTTCAGTCTGAAGAATGAGGAGAAAAACAGGCTGGTTATCCTGCAAACCAGCTGGAAAGAAAATATAAGACAATAGTAAGATCAGATATAATATAAAAACCAGATGATGATACAGTTTGTTGTTGTTGTTGTTATGTGCCGTCAAGTCGTTTGTGACTCATAGCGATCCTATGTACAACAGCCCTAAACCCTGCTCTATCCTGTGCCAATTGCATTGCCTCTGACACACCCATCCCAATTACCCCAGTCACTGAATCAATGCACCTCATAGAGGGTCTTCCCCTCCTGTGCTGTCCCTCCACCTTACCAAGCATGATGTCCCTCTCCAAGGACCTGTCTCTCCTTACCAACATGTCCAAAGTATGTCAGACGAAGCCCCAGAATCCTTGCCTCCAGGGAGTAGCCTGGTTTAACCCTTTCCAGGATGAATCTGTTTGTTTTCTTGGCAGTCCAGGGCACATTCAATACTCCAGCACCACAGCTCAAAGGCATCAATTCTCCTTCTACCCTCCTTAGTCACTGTCCAGCTCTCTGATGCATAACAAGTGATTGCAAAAACCATGGCCTGTATCAGGCGCACCTTAGTCTCCAAAGAGACACTGGTGCTCTTGAGTACTTTAGAGAGGTCCCTAACAGCAGACTTTCCCATCGCGATACATCTTTTGATTTCCTGGCTGCTGGTGCCAAGAGTGTTGACCATGGAGTCAAGCAAACTGAAGCTGTGAACAATCTCAATCTCTTCACCATCCATCCTGATGCTGCCAATTGGTCCAGTGGTGAGAATCTTTATCTTCTTGACATTGAGCCTCAGTCCATACTGGAGGCTGCAGTCCTTGACCCTCTGCAGCAAGTGCATGAGGTCCTTCTCAGTTTCTGCAAGCAGGGTTGTGTCATCTGCATAACGCAAACTATTAATAGATCTTCCACCACACATCCTGACGCCACATTTCTCCTCATAGAGCCCAGCCTCTTGGATAATCTGCTCTGCATACAGGTTGAAAAGGACACATCCCTGGCGTACAGCCTTCCCAATTTTGAACCACGCAGTGTTACCCTGCTCTGTTCTGACAACTGCCTCTTGGTCCAAGTATCGGTTTCGCATTAGCACAATTAAATGTTCTGGGATTCCCATTCTTCTCAGAGTCAGCCACAGTTTGTTATGATCCACACAGTCAAATGCCTTTGCATAATCAATGAAATACAGATAGACATTCTTCTGGTATTCCTTGCTTTCAGCCAAGATCCATCTAACATCAGCAACAATATCCCTAGTACCACGACCCCTTCTAAACCCAGCCTGGACCTCCGGCAATTCTATCCTGATGTGCTGTTCTAATCGTTTTTGGATAATCTTCAGTAAAATCTTGCTTGCATGTGAAATCAATGATATTGTTCTGTAGTTTCCACACTCAGTTGGGTCGCCCTTCTTTGGGATGGGAACAAATATAGACCTCTTCCAGTCAGTTGGCCAAGTGGTTGTTCTCCAGATTTCTTGGCACAACTTGGTGAGCACATCCACGGCAGCATCTGTTAGCTGAAATATGTCAATTGGTATACCATCTATTCCGGGGGCCTTATTTTTTGCTATTTCCTTCAAAGCAGCTCAACTTCTTCCTTCACCACCATAGGCTCTTGCTCAATTGTTCTTTCATTAAATTCTTCTGTATCTGTGATACAGTTAGTCACAATAAAACTGCTACTATTTACAGTGTGTTTGAAACAGCTCTAGGAGGTAACTTACTACCATCTTACTGTCAGTAAAGAAACTCCAAAGACTCTGCCTATTTTATGTTAGATGAACTCAGAGGCAAAAAGAAAAATTTTACTAGAACCCCAATAAGAACTGCAGAAATCATGGTTAACGTTAATTCTCAACAGATATGGAAACGACGCAAGCTAGAGGAGAGGAATTCTTGCACTATTACTACACTGGAAATAACTAAACAACATATTGATATTTAAAATCAATATTTATTCCTTTAAAAAGTCAGTATTATTTTTAAAAAAAATTACTTTCTTAATAGCACAACTAGCAAAAGGCAATCCAAGAAAACTAGACCTACACCTCTCATAAACACAGAGGCAAAAAGACCAATGAAGAACCAATGCAGTTGAGCTATGATCCTGCCAAAGAATGCTGGCTATTCTATGGACTGACAGGAAAACCCCCAAATCCATCCTGGAAGAATTACAGCCAGTATGCTCTGTGGAAGCAAGAATGACAAGACTGACTTACTATGGGCAAGTTCAGCAAAAATGTGGGAAATCTTCAGGAGATAGAAAGCTCAGCAGGGGATCAATCAGGATAGGGATCGTCCACGAGTTACCTGCTAATCCAAAAGCTTTTGTTTCTGGTAGTTCAAATCCACGCTGCTCCACAGAACAAAGATGAGTAATCTCATCCTGTATAATTTACAACAGCAAAATGAAAACTTCTCTATTAACATCTTATCTGTCAAGAGGCCATGGCATTAGGAACATCACCATCAATGTGAGATGGATCTTCGCTGAAAGTACAGGAGAATGTCTGTGTTTCATCAACTATGCAAAGGCATTTGACTCTGTGGACCTCAACAAAAATTGTGGCTAGCTTTGAAAAGAATGGGAATTCCAGAACCCTTGACTGTGTCATATGAAATCTATACTTAGACCAGGAGGCAGTGGTCAGAACAGTGCAAGGAAACATCATATGATTCAAAATCAGTTAAGGAGTGCTTCAGGGATGTGTCCTGTCTCCCTATTATTTCAACCTATATGTGGAACAGATCACTGGGTAGGCTGGTCTTTATGAGGAGGAATGTGGCATCAGAATTGGAGAAAGACTCATCAACAACCTACATGGTGCAGATGACACAACTTTGCTTGCTGAAACTAGGGAAGACCTGAAGCATCTGCCACAGAAAGTGAAGGACTGCAATCTTCAATATGGATTGAAGCTGAACATCAAGAAGACAAAGATTCGCACCATTGGGCCAATTGGCAGCACCATGAGAGATGGATAAGAGGTTGAGATTGTAAACAATTTCAGCTTGCTCAGGTCCACAATCAATACTCTTGCAATCAGGAGCCAGGAAACCCAAAGACGAATTGGGTTAGGAAATTGTGCTGTCAGGGACCTCTCCAGAGTACTGAAGTGCAATGTTATCAGTCTAGAGAATAAGGTGTGCCTGATCTAATCCATGGTCTTTGCAATTACTTGGCATGCAGAGAGCTGAACAATGACTAAGGATGACAGAAGAACGGATTCCTTTAAGCTGTGGTGCTGGAGAAAAGTAGTGAACATACCATGGAAACCCAAGAGAACAAATTAAGTCTATCATGGAGAAAGTGAAGCTCTCTGGAGGCAAGGATTTTGAAGCTCCATCTCATATACTTTCGGCATGTTGCCAGGAGGCAACCATGCCTTGGAGAAGGACATCATGCTTGAAAGGATGGAGGGACGGCATAGGAAAGAAGACCCTGGATGAAATGGATTGACACAGTGACTGGGTTAATAGGGGCAGGTGTGTTGGAGACAGATTGGCTTAGGATAAGACAGGGTTCAGAGCTACTGTACATAGGGTCACTATGAGTCACAGGCAACTTGACGGCACCTAACAACATGTCATATTTGCCACAACTATGAAACCAACATTGGTACAGTATAACTAACTAAATGTCACACATAATTCAGATATCATGATTTTCCCCACTAATGTAATTTTTAAATTCTAAGAATCATTTAGCATAATGCATTACATCTGATTATTATGTCCACTTAGTCTAAGCTATGAGCTAGGAGACTATGAGCTATGAGCCAGAACAGACTAGAGGACATTGAACTTGATACAGTGATCAGTAAAACCAGGGAGACAACTCACCAAAATCACAGATGATAATAATCATATAGATAGGGTCAAAAGAGCATCATTCGCCCAAGAATAAAGCTCAGAAAGTAGGAAGTGGTAGGATAGAAAAATTAATGGAAATGAGAATTACAGGAAAGAAGTGAAAGAGTTTGATTACATTGTGGATATTATAATTAATGTTATAAAATTGTATATAAATGGTGAAATAGAAAATCAATGGACTTGGTAACTTTTCACTCAAATTACAATGAAAAAAATTTTTTTAAAAAAATTTCAATTCATGGTGAGCTCTGGTGGCCTAAGTGGCAAGAAGCTGCACCCAGAGGTGCACGGTTCGAATCCACCAGATCCTCTGCTAGAAAAGGAGGGACAATCTCCTCCTGTGCCAGTCAGATCTGATTTGACGGTACACACACACACAAAAATAATGTTGCTGTGTGCCGTCGAGTCGCTTGTGACTCATAGTAACCCTATGCACAACAGCTCTAAACTCTGCTCTACCCTGTGCCAATCTCACTGTCTCCGACACACTCATCCCAATTGCCCCAGTCACCAAATCAATTCACCTCCCAGAGTGTCTTCCGCTCCTGTGCCTGCCCTCCACCCTCCCAAGCATGATGTCCTTCTCCAAGGACCAGTCTCTCCTTACAGCATGATCAAAGTATGTCAGATGAAGCCTCAGAATCCTTGACCCCAAGGAGCAGCCCAGTTTAACCCTCTTCAGGATGAATCTGTTTGTTTTCTTAGCAGTCCATGGTACCCTCAACACTCTTCTCCAACACCAAAGCTCAAAAGCATCAATTCTCCTTCTATCCTCCCTGGTCAATAAAGTTTTTCAGTTCAAGCTTTATTTTATTATTATTGGCAAATCTCATCTAAAAACATGAAATTAAGTTTTACAAGTATTTACAAATATTACACCACAGCAAATTATGGATAGCCTTACAAAGTATAGACATTCCAGAATACTTAACTGTGCTCTCAAGGAACTTGTGTATGGATAGAACTAGACTTGAAATCAGTAAGAATATATATGAAGGTCTGAACTTTGTCAACAGGTCTAATAGACACAAAACCATTTTTACAAGCACTCAAAGAACACTCAACAGAACAAATATACTGAATGGAAAAAAATTAAAGAAATCAAATCAACATGAAGCTTCAATGAATGCTAATAGGACACTTAGTAGTTTCACAATATCCTCCCATTAAGGGATTTATCAATTATGAAGAAAAAAAAGATTAATTTTACAGTGAAGAAATCTGACAGATCACTTTAAAACAAGTGGTCAAAGTTAAATAAAACATCACCACCAACAAGTAGTAATATACTTTTGATATGATGCACTGAGGACATCATTACTCATATGGTTTTCCTTACAATCACAACTGACAATGAAAGACAATCCCAAACGGAAGAACATGATACTTAAAGAAATGTCCTATATTCTTAAAAAAGGCAAGGTCACAAAAGAAAGAATTCTTTCAGAGTAGGTGAGATTCAAGAGATATATGCCAATTAAATGCAATGTGTGACCATATATTAAATCCTGGGTTAAGAAAAAAAATATTTTCTTTGCTATAAAGAAAGGTAAGACTTGGCAAAATTCGCTTCAATAGACAATAAACATATCAATTTCTGATTTTTAAATAATTATACTTTTTATCTTTTTTTTTTTTTAGCAAAACAAATGAAAAAGATTTCATTAAGGTATTAAGACAAAGACATAGCTAGTGAAAGGTGGGCCAAGCAAAAGAGTGAAAGTATGAAATAAAGAGAGGAAAGGTGGAAAAGGACCCCCAAAAACACACGGGTAAAACCAGACCTTACAGCACGCTGTCAGTAGAAAAGGAGCCCAGGAGTTAAATAATTGTACAATGCTAGTATAACACATAACCTTAGTTTTAATGCACACACACTCTCAGGCATTTAGGAGAAAGGGAACAATGTGTCTGTAAATTAAGTAGTTCTGCATCCAAACACACTCACTCAAGAAAAAGCAAGCATTAAAATTTTACCAAAGGAAAAATTTGGGTGACTATATATAAGAATTATTTCTATTATCTGGTAATTTTTTCTTTTGAAATAGATTCTGACTTACAGAAAAATAAAGAGAATATATAAATAATATAAAAATAGCTTACAGTTCTGTATTTTCTTGGACACTAATGAGTGGTTTCTGGATGTTTTCACACTTTTCCTCCAAAGCATTGAATCTTTCTGTCCAAACATTGATTAAGTGACAAAGCTCCTATAAAGAAAGTAGAAGGGAGAAGGAAGAGACTAAAATTATGACATTTCTTTTTCTATTTATGACTAATGCCATTAAGTATTGCCCCTTAAGTAAGGATTATACAAATTTTGACAAGAATTTTAACTCCACCTACCCACCACAGAGAAAATCAATGGAAATGATACTAAAAGAATGTTACAGGTGTTTAAAAAGTAACTATAATATTTACAAACTTTATAATTGCTAATAATAATAAACTGCTTTTTCATAATGCTTTATATACTTAATACACTCACAGCACAATGCAGTCAAGTCATAGTGATGATCTTTCACTAACTGCAGATGCTGTAAACCTTTATGGAAGACTATAATGCACTACAGTATAAAGAGAACTTTCATGTTCATCAACAAACCAAAAAAAATGATGCATGCAACTCACTGCAATGTTAGTTACACTCACTTCATTGTGGTCCTCTTAAACTGAACTCTCAGTAGTTCCAAGGTATGGCTGTATACAGGTCTCATTCTACATAATGGCTTATTTCTACATAATTGTTTGTAAGCAATATATTAAAATATAATAGAGCACAATAATGATACATCTTAGATACAACCAAATACTCCTAGGACTAAAGTATTGGGCTTGAAGGCTAAGGACTATAGTCTCAGGAACATCCAGGCCAATTGACATAAAGAACACATAAGGATAAAGCTCTACATCCTAGTTTAGTATCATACAGAGTCTTAGAAGCTTGCAAGTGACCACCTAAGACACAACTATTGGTCTCTTCCTGTCTAGAGTAAAAGAAAAAAGAAAGCAAAGGGCTCAGATTCAAGAAAGTAATTAGCCCACAGCACTAATGGCTGCATGAACCATGGCCATCTCTGACCTCAGTGGTTAGCGTACATATCTACCTATAAGAATGAGAGGGTACCCTACTACCACTCTGAGTAGGAAGATAACAGAAGGTCCCAGTTAAGAGTGTGTGAAAAATGGAGGACATAATTTAAATTCCATTAAAAAAAAGATCAGATTTAGTGGTCTGACAGAGACTTCAGGAACCCTTCAAAAGTAAAGCCCTCAGACAAGGTTTGAACATTGAATTAAAGTCACTCCTAGAAGCTGCCTTTCAGTCAAATAAAAGTTTGCCCCATAAAATAACAAATAACACCCAAGAGGAATGTGCTCCTTAGAACAACCAAACATTACATCTGCCCAAAACTAAAGATGAGAGGGTAGTGAGAGGCAGTGGAATCAGATGACTACAAATAGGGAGCTCAAACTTTATCACAGGGTTCCACATGTAACCAGTTATTGAAAATATTCTCAATTATTTGATATTAATCACTATTAGAAGTAATAGACCTTTTTACATTGTCTGTATCATGGTAGCAGCAGTTAAGAAATAAAAAACCATGATACACTGGGGAAATCTACTGTCGAGAGCCTCTCTAAAGTGCTATAGAGAAAGGATATCCATATACAGATTAAGATACACCTGATCCAAGCCACAGTTATTTTCAATTGCTTACTAAGCAGCTGAAAGCAAGACAATGAATAAGAATGACAAAAGAACCGACGCCCCTGAATTCTGGTGTTAGTGGAAAGTACTAAATATCCCCTGAATTGTGGGGCTGGTGAAGAGTATGGAATATTCCATGGATGGGCAAAAGAACAAACTATTTGTCTCGGAGTAAGTGAAGCAGGGCTGTTCCTTAAAGGCAAAGATAGTAATACACGGTCTCACATGCTTTCAGTATGTTATCTTAAGACAATCCTAACAAATGGACACCATGCTAGAAAGGTGGAGGGTCCAAGGAAGAGATAAGTCCTTCAACGAGATGGACTGACACAAGGGTTCAGGGATGGGGAAGATCCTGAGGATGGCACAGGATAAAACAAAGGTTTTGATGTGCTGTTCGTATGAGCTGTAGTCAGCTTGACGGCACATAACACAACTCAGCTAAACAAGATACCTTAGAATGAGTTTGCTTTATCCTCTTTAGGTCTTCACTTAAAGTTTCACATCGCTTCTGTGATTCAGCTAAAGAAGAAACTGTACTTTCTTGTAGTTCATGTAGATTACTACACAAAGTGCTGAGGAAACCATCCATTTCCTTTTTCTGATCTTCTAGCTTTGAAGAGAAAAAAAAATCAGTTGTTTATTGGTGATTTTTTTTCTCTTTAAACAACTCAATTTCAAGGCATTAAAATAACATTTGTTGCATACCTTATGAGCCACTATCAATGAAGTATTGAACATATGCTTCATTTGACTCTTGATATTCAATATAGATACCAAAGTGGGCGATAAAACTGTTTCCAGTGAATTTAGAAGGTCAGTCTTAAGAACATCCTGATTATAAAAACAAACAAAGTTTTACTTTCATAATGCTGGCTCATTAAATACTATCTTAAATACCCAATAACTAAACACATTCATTTTTAAAATTCTATCTAGTTTCTCATATTCTTTATAACTTAGATATATCTATCACTAGAACTTATATTCAAAACAAATTACTTAAATCCTGCCTATAGGATATGACAATCTGAAACAAGGGGTGCATTGTGAGGTAGGCTAGGGGATAGGAAAGAAGGGGAGGGGGGGAAGTGCACCAATGAATTAAAAAAATATTTCTAGGAATTAAGAAAATGGTTACTTAGTCATAAATTCTCAATATAATGAAAAAATAGTAAGAGAAAAAGGGAAAATGACAGTCAAGTTGTAAGATTTCAGCATTTCAAACAAAAGCTACTTTTTAAAAACCCAACCCTATTGATACACTTTAACAAAATAAATTTCTAACAAGTTACTACTCATAAATGCAAAGCCTTCAATACAAATAAATAAATAAAAATACAAATAGCCTTCAATAGTAATCTTTGGGCAAGTGGTATTAATATGACTTGTATCCTGTTTTCCAAAAAAATATGTGTCAACTTGGCTAAACTATTCTTTTCTGTGTAATGCAATTCTCATATATGTTGTAAATCCTAACCTCTATGATGTAAATGAGCACGAAGGTGAGATTAGAGGCAGTTATGTAATGGTGTAGTAACTCCTCATGATGTGATCTGAGACGTGAAAGAGCCTTGATTTAATGAAAGGCGAGTTTTCCTGGAGTGTGGCCGATGATACTTTTCATCTTATAGATGAGAAAGGAGAAAGGAAGCAAGCAGGGAAAACGGACCTTGGTACCACTAGGACAGAAGAGCTGGGAGTAGAGCATTTCCCTGTGCTGGGAAACTGTGTGACAGAAGAAAAGACCAAGACATAATGGAGATCCCTGAGAAATGCTGGGCCTATTCCTACTGAAGAAAACAAGGACCTTCCTCCAGAACTGAAAACAAGAGAAGGCCTTCCACTGGAGCTGGTACTCTCAATGTAGACTTCTGACCTCCAAAAGTAGAAAATAATTTGTTTGTTAAAGCTATCTATGTATGGGTCAGTTCCAACTCTACGATACACAACAACTTCTTTAATTACTTTGGCACTGGTTTGGGTATATTAATTACAGTCAACTTCTAAACGGTGTGGCCCTATTGTTGAATAATTCAATAATTGTTGATGCCTTCTTTATCACTCATTAAATTTTTACCCATAATGTTGGGGGTAAAAAGGTGTATTTATAATTACATCTTACTTAAGATTACTGTTTTTCAAGATTTATAACCTATGTTTAATTTTTCTCAATCATATATTAATAACAAACATAATACAAAGCAGAAAAACATCCAGCAGCACTAGATAACTAAGATACTCATCTAAATGACAACCACAAAGCCTAATGTCAACATCCTGTATTAAAATTATATGTAAAACTGAGATTCTATCTAAAAACTGAAATTCTTTTAAAAGTGTAGGGTAAGGAAAAATCTTGATCTAAGTTCGTTTTACTAGGACTGGACAACAAGTTACATAAGAAATACAGTAATAAATATCTAAAAGAAAAGCCTATCAGTAGTCTTTCAGAACAAAATATTATCCACCTAGCAAGGTGGAAGGCATCTCTTATTTTGACTCCTGCAATGCTTTTTACTTGGTATTTAGAAGGACATAATTAAAGGCATCTCTTCAGTCAGTGAATGAATAAATATCCAAAGAATTAGTATTTATAAAGCATCTTTTAACTTTAACTGGGTGACTAAAGAAACATGTCAAATTGTGGCACATAAACACTAAATTTAGGTTCATGTAACACTCGTATTATTTACTTCAAGAATTACTACATAACTTAAAAAGGGAGACAGCGTCTACACAAAAAAAATCAAAATCAATGATATAGCCAAAAACTTCCTGGACAAACCATTCAACTATGAAACAGAAAAAGGGTATCACAACTTACAGATGACAAAGGTAATAATAATTAGATGAGTGACTTATACAGAATAGTGAAAAAAGAATCAAAAGGTTGTGGCCTCCAGTATTTGACCCCATAAAGTAGCCTAAAGCAATTTATTATATGTACTCCTAGAAGTCTACATAGTTTTTCTTACACATTTATCT
>NW_006399757.1:36281720-36307703 GCF_000299155.1 Elephantulus edwardii | reverse complement strand
TCATTATGTTTTGTGTGTACTGTCAAATCAGATCTGACTGGTACAGGAGGAGATGTTCCTCCTTCTCCAGCAGAGCATCTGGTGGATTCGAACCGGGCATCTCTGAGATTGCAGTTGCAGCTTCTTGCCACTAGGCCACCAGAGCTCACCTAAATAATTATATTTTTTAAAGTAACTACCCAATACTTTCTTCTCACAGAGCTGCTGTAACATTAGCATGATTATCCCTTTGAGGAAAGGATGATTTACCAATTTCGGAGAGAACTGACAAATCCATGTTGTTGTTAGGGGCTACTGAGTTAATTTCAACTCATGAACAGCTGATCAAAGCCCAGCCCTAGCTACACCATCCTCACTATCTGTGCTTCAACCCAAACTACAGTCACTGTGTCAGTTCATTTCTTTATGGGCAGATCTTCCCCTCCTTTGCTGACCTTCCACCTTTTCCATAAGATGTCTTTTTCCAAGGACTGGCCCCATCTTTAATTCATCTGGAGCTTGCACTGCCTCTTCTAGTCTCTAAAAGTCATAATGATAAATCCTACAGAAAATGTTACACTATGTGAGTAAAAAAGGTTTCAAAGAAAGGTTATACACATTTCAATATTACTCTTTCTAGGGAAAATATATACTTGAGAGATTAGTCTAGAGAATGATAAGCATACTGTCTCATAATAGTATATTTTCTTCTGTGTTGTAAAGCTTAAGATCGAAGAGCAGTTAACATGCTTTTACTGAAAATTTATCAAATATGATCTTGAAAAATTTTTCGAGAGATTTACTAACAATCAATTTCTGAAGCATAATTTTACTTTCAGTTGCGACTGATTCTTCTTTTGATATCATATTAGAAATGTGAGAAGCACGAGTAGACACAATTTCTGGAATAGACGAAAGAGATCCAAGTGCTGTCATTGAAATGGTGTCTAATGCAGAAGCACTCGAAGAAAGTAGATTTCCTATTTAAAAAAAAAAAGATACAAACTTTGAAAACATTTAATGGTCTGAGTCACTTCAAAGAGACTGGCAAAATAATATCCTTTTTAGATCTATATTATCAAATAAAATTAAAATAACTTTCATTAAATATGCAAGGAAATATCTTTATGTATTATTCTATAAACACTTGACATAACTGTAAGAGTATCTGACTTATATAGTAAACCAAGACTAGAATATTTTCAAATTAACCTCTAAGTAAAACAAACAGTATTACAGAAGGTAAAAGTTTATAGGAAAAAAGAGCTATACACAAAATGGATTACTGGTATGACAAGACTAGGTGATTTTAAAGTTTTTTTCTTTCTAGAATTTTCCCATTTTCTAAAAGAAGATATTTTCACAAGTGACTTAGTATTTAAGAGTTTTCATTCTAAAGGGAGAAAAACAATAAAATGCTGAAAATAATATGCAAACTTGTGACAAAATAGAAAAACTTTCAAGATATGTATTATTTTAAAAACAGTTATAAAAGCTTATTCACAGAAAATTTCTAGAAGTAAGTTCAAGAAACTTAACAGTGCAATCAGCCAAACTCAGGGATAAGACAGCTTTACTTCTGAAATCTATATACATAATTGCTGTTGAATTAACAACTTGGTGTTTAATCAACTGAGCTTAATTCCTTATGGTAGAATCAAAACTGACTTAAGACCCTCCAATAGGTCATCAGAGGCTATAAATCCATAGGAGATGGCTCATTTTTCTCCAAAGGAGTCATTGGTGGATTTGTACCACCAGTAAGTCACCCCACATTTAGGTTCCAAATGCAACTCCCTACAGATTAAGCCTCCAGAGTTCCCTTTTAATTAGCGTAATTCAACAACTACAAAACCCCCTATGGTTTGTTTTAATTTAGTCACTAAAAGAATTAGCATCTAGTCTCAACAAATGCATAATTCAACAACAAAAAGCTAGAGCAAATAAGCTTTGTTTTAATTCATAGTCAGTGAAAGAATTAATCATTAGTCTGAACAAATGGTATGTGCATTGGGAAGAAAGTAACGACACTATCACCTAAATTTTTTATTTTTTATAATTAGAAATGAGTGACCTTACCAAACAATGTCTTGTGAACTTCTAGCATGTTCTTTTGTTTTAAGCTGCCATCCTTAATTAAGTCTTCCATATTATTAAACAGACTACTCAGGTTTTTGCCAAAAGTACCCTGAGCTTCTGCATTGTGTTCATCAACTGCCTTCTTCCGATCCAGTTTGGAATGCAGACCAGATACATCTTTTGTAGTTTCTTCAACTGTATTAAGCAACTATATAGGATTTTAAAAATAATATTGGCAAGATGAATATATAAGACAAAAGCATCCTCATGAAAATTTATGTGCTACATAGGATTTCTCCTGATGAGAACTACTAAGTTTCAGGCATTGTATCACTAGAAATTCTTAATCTCACATTAATTTATCCAGTTTTGTTCAAGAATGCTATTTCCCCTCACCGAGCATAAAACAAACTCACTGCCAACAAGTCAATTCTGACCCACAGCAACTCTCCATGGGGTGAATCTTTACAGGAGGAGACTGCCCATCTTTCTCCAACAGACTGCCTGGTGGATTCAACCCAACCTTGTGGATGGCAGCATGACACGTTAAGCACTATACCTCCAGGAGTCCTGCCCTATTTATCTAGGCAAGCAAAATGGATTTTACCAAATTACTGTAGGAATACTGTAAGAACTTTTTTTCACAGTAGCAAAAGGGGGTTTTACACTTCTTCAAAAGCTTTTTTAGTATTTTACTATTTTCTAAAGTACGCTGATATCGGAACGCACTCAGCTAACCCTCTAATGGGTTTTCCGAGGCTATCCATAGAGGGGAGAAGACGGCACATGTCTCTCCCTCAGAGCTACCGGCACAGATTTGAACTTCCAGGGAAGCACCACCTTACAATATCTAATTGTTGCTAAGTGCTATTGAGTCATGTATGACTCCTAACTACCCTATGAACAATAGAACCTGAAGCTTGTACTCTCCCAGGTCTAGATCCCATTACTACAGCCACTGTGTCAGTCCATCCCATTGATCCTCTACCTTATCGAGCATGATGTGCATTTCCAAAGAATTGCCTCTCCTAACAACATGCCCAAAGTATGTGAGAGAAAGCTTCACCATCTTTGCCTCCAAGGAGCAATCTGAGTGCACTTTTTCCAAGACATATGTGTCTGTTCTTTTAGCAGGTCAAAGGATACTCAGAATTCTTCTTCAGCACTATAACTCAAAAGACATTGATCTTTCTTCTGTTATCCATCCTTTTGCACTGTTCAGCTCTCAGATGCATTGTTTGTTGTTGTTATGTGCCATCGAGTCGCTTGCGACTCATAGTGACCCTATGTACAACAGCCCTAAACCCTGCTCTGTCCTGTGCCCTGTCTCTGACACTCCCATCCTGATTATCCCAGTCACCGAATCAATCCACCTCATAGAGGGCCGTCCCCTCCTGCGCTATCCCTCCACCCTCCCAAGCATGATGTCCCTCTCCAAGGACCGGTCTTTCCTCACAACATGTCCAAAGTATGTTAGACGGAGCCTCAGAATCCTTGCCTCCAAGGAGCCACCCGGTTTAACCCTTTCCAGGACAAATCTGTTTGTTTTCCTAGCAGTCCATGGTATTCTCAATACTCTTCTCCAGCACCACAGCTCAAAGGCATCAATTCTCCTTCTATCCTCCTTGGTCATTGTCCAGCTCTCTGATGCATGACAAGTGACTGAGAAGTGATCTGAAACCACTATCAGATGCATTGTAGGTGAGTGAAAAGATCCTGGCTTTAATCAAGCACACCTTAGTCTTTAAGCTGACATTACTGCTCTCCAGCACCTTGGAAATAACCCTAACAGCAGACTTCCCCAGTGCAATTTGGGTTTTATTTATTTATTTTTTGACTGCTGGCACCAATGGTATTTTTTTTTTTGGCACCAATGGTATTGACTGTGGATCCAAGTAAGATGAAATCACTGACAACTTCAATCTTCCCTCCATCTATAATGATATTGCCTATCCGTTACTGGTGAGGATCTTTGTTTCTTGATGTTGAGATGTAATCTATATTACATTTATTTATCATAAGCCTATAGTTTTTGATCTTCTGTAACAAGTGTTTCAAGTCCTCCTCATTTTCATCAAGTAAGGTTGTATCATCTACATAACAAAGGTTGTTGATGAGTCTTCAACCAATTCTGACACCACATTCTTCATAAAGTCCAGCTTGTCAAATTATTTGCTCAGCATAAAGAAAGATACAACCCTGACACCTGCCTTTCTTGATTTTAAACTATGCAGTGTGTCCTTATTCTGCTCTGACAACAGCTTCTGGACCAAGGTACAGGTTTTGTATAATTAAGTGCTCTGCAATTTCCTGTCTCAATGTTAGCCATCATTTGTTATGATCCACAGAGTCAAATGCCCTGGCAAAGACAATAAAACACAAATAGTTCTTTTTCTTGTATCCTCTGCTGTCAGTCAAGATCCATCTGACATCAGCAATGCTATCCCTTGGTGCCATGACCTCTTTTAAACCCAACTTAACTTCTGCCAGTTCTCTCTGCGTTGTTCTAGCTGGTTTTGAGTGATCTTCAGTAGTATTTTGCTAGAATTAATGATTTTATTTGATAATTTCCACATTTTTTTTGGATTGTCTTCTTTTCAGAATGGGAACAAATAGGAATATCTTCTGGTTAGTTGGCCAGGTAGCTGTCTTTCAAATTTCCTGGCACAGATTAGTGAGCACGTCTAGGGTTGCCTCTGTCATTTGAAACATGTGAGTTGGTATCCTATCAATTCGTAGGGCCTTATTTTTTTTGCCACTGACTTCAATGCACGTTGGACTTCTTCCCTCATCACCATTTGCTCTTGATCATATGTTACTTTCTGAAATATTCTGGTGTCCATCAATTCTTTTAGTTATACAGTGCTCTGTATATTCCCGCCATCTTCTTTTGAAAGTTTCTGGACTATTCAAAATTTTGCCCATAGTAGTATTGCAGCCAAAGGCCTGAACTTGTTTTTCAGTTCTTTCAACCTCAATGTCTAGCGAGTTTTTCTCTTTTTATTCTCCAATTCCTGCTCTTTGCACAATCTATTGTAATACTTTGCTTTTTCATTTCGAACTGCTCTTTAAAATCTTCCATTTATCTTTTTCACTTTGGCATCTCTTCCCTTTATTTTGGCTTCTTGATGCTCTAGTGCAATTTTCAGTCTATTGTGACATCCATTTTGGTCTTTTCTTTCTCCTGTTTTTGTAATGACCATCATTATCATACGGGGAAAGTATTACAACACCATTATTTTAAAGGTTCTCACAAAAGAAAGTCATGTCCCATTTTTAAAACTTCCAAAAAATAATGTGAAATTTCATTCCTTCTTTTTTAAAATCAATATTTCCAGTGAGGAAAATTTAAATGAAACAGTGGTTTCTTTGTAATTGACTGAAATATCATTTGGGTAGATAAATAGGTCCCTAATTAATACCTTGGACTAAAGTGCACATGATTCAAATCATGGTTTTTGGGTTGTTGTTTTTTTTTAATTCATTCACTGTTGTCCTTTTTACCCCCTCCCTCCTTTTCCCTTCCCCTAGTTCACTTTTTTAAAATTTAGTGTTCGTTCACTGTTCCACAAGTCATGGTATTTTCAATCACCTCATATATGTGTAGAAATTATACAATTAAAGCATTGATGTCTGAATTCTAAACTGGCAAAGAATACTGAATATACATCCTAGCACCCTAAAAGAACAAACTTGTGTAAGAAGAAATGCAGTTAAAGTACTTGTTAAAAGCCAGAATGGTGGACTCATATATTTTGGGCATATTAGCAAGAGTTCTCTGGAGATGTCCTTTACAGCAGATTTTCCCAGTGCAATTTGTCTTTTCATTTCCTGGCTTCTAGCACCAAGAATGTTGATTGTGGAGCCAAGCAAACTGTTCACTATTCAAACTCTTCACCGTATATCATGATGCTGCCAGTCTGTCCAATGGTGAAAATCTTTGTTTTCCAGATGTTGAGCTTCAATACATACTGAAGGCTGCAGTCCTTGACCTTCTGCAGCAAATGCCTCAAGCCCTCCTCAGTTTTGGCAAGCAAGGTTATGTTATCTACATAATGCAGGTTATTGATGAGTCTACCTCTAATCCTGATGCCACATTCCTCTTCATAGAGCCCAGTCTCCTGGATGATCTATTCTACATACAGATTAAAAAGGTATGGAGATAGGATGCATCACTGGTGGACACCCTTCCCAATATAGAACCATGTGGTGTTTCCTTGCTCTGTTGTTACGACTGCCTCCTGGTCCAAGTACAGGTTTTGCATAAGCACAATCAAGTGTTCTAGGATTCCCATTCTTCTCAGAGTCAGCCACAGTTTGTTGTGATCCACACAGTCAAATGTCTTTGCACAGTCAAAGAAATACAGATAGACATTCCTCTGGTACTCTCTGCTTTCAGCCAAGATGCACCTGACTTAGCTATAATATCCTTGGTACCACGGCCTCTTCTAAATCTAGCCTGTACATCCTGTGACAACAACAACATTATCAAAAAGAGCCAGTACAAAAAAGATAATGAGGCTTTGAAAAGTAGAGGGTTAGTGAAAAAGACTCTCAATGAGATATGTTAATAAAGTGCCTGAAATGGTTGGCTTAAGCATAGGAGATGGTAAGGATGGTGCAGGACTGAGCAAAGCTTTGTTCTCTTGATCACAGGGTTACTATGAATCAGAGACAACTCAACAGCATCTAACAATAATTAATGCATAAGCAAAGAAAGATATTTTTATTCTCTCATTTCTTTATGGGAGAAGTGCTCGTAATCTGTCTTCACCCAGGTACGGCCTGATGGACATTCCCTTATCGGACCCCGACCTTATTCTGTTTGTTGTCAGCAGTTCAGCCCTGGCTGCCACAAAGTAGAAACTAACCAAAAAACCTTAGGGGCTAATTGCCTGCCTGAAGGCACTTCCTCACAAAAGGCTAAACTAGTCTCTCTTACCAGAGCCCTAATTTTAGCCAAAGGGAAGCGAGGGACCATCTATACTGATTCTAAATATGCCTTCCTTATTGCTCACTGCCAGGCTGCATTATAGAAAGAACTGGGATTCCTTACCAACAAGTTCACCTGTTCTTAATGCTACCTTCATCTCTAAGTTGCTAAATGCTCTCCTTTTGCCTTCATCGATAGGCTAAGGGCGTTGATGCCAAATTATACTTACAGAAACCCAAATTCAGCAGCCTCATTAAAAGTTTTCCGAGTCTACACTCACATAGTCCCAGAAACTGAACATTTAGCTGACCTGTCAAACATCACTCAAGAATCATTTTTAAATTCAGTTTTACCTTCTCACCCAATACATTCCTTTTCCTGGTTGCCTCTAATTTGCCAGGGAGCCTGGCTGCTTAATCAGACTGAAGTTGGAGACATCTCTGACTGCTTTCTTTGCACCTTCCTGGATCGCTCCCCACTTCTAGCAGTTGTTCTTTCCTCGGCCTTCAATCTCAGTTTAACCTATACTCCAGGAAACCCTACACCCTCTATTTCTCAGTTCCAACCTAATACATATACTAGTTATTTTGCTATTATAGCTCTTCCTCTCCTTCAGCTAAGTGTAATGCCACTACCGTCATGTCTAGCACTCTATATGCCCCTCCTGGAGGATTCTTTTGGTGCAACTCAACTCTTTACAAATTGACACTTCATCTCCTTTCCTCTGCGTCCCAGCCATGCGAGCACTTCAACTCATGATGTATATGCAGGAGGACCTTGCTCTTCTTCTTATCCCTCCTCACTCATACCGGTCCAGACAGGCAGTCTTTCTTCCCGCCCTAGTAGGACTCTTAGCATCCTCATTTGTCACAGTAAGCGTAGGCAGTTGTGGCCTAGACACTCCCTAGTAACTTCAGCAAATTTAGAACGACAAGGCAAATCACCTCCCTTGCCCAGGTAGCATTACTAAGCAGACTTGCTCACAGCTGATAAAGGTAGCACCTGTCTTTTTCTTAGTGAACAATGTTATTATATCAATGAAAGTGAGGTAGTAGAAGAAAATCTAGATAAACTTACACAAACTCAGAGATAACATAAGAAACAGGGGAAACCCAGGCAGCTCACAACTAGGATGGTGGCAGACTCCACTCTTTACTCGGCTGGCCCAAATTCTCTAATAGTGTGTTCAGCATTAATGGTTGCTCCTTGTTTTTTTAAGTTTTTGCAGACCGAATTCAAGAAATCTCTTGTGTCACAGTAAATCAAATGCTGCTTCACCCTTACTCCCAGCTCCCAAGTGAACCTCTTCCCACTGCACCAGCCAGCCCCATTTGCCACAACAGGAAGTAGCTAGAAAGACTATGTCACCCCTATATAACCAAAAAAGGCTGGAATAAAAGGCCACCTGGGAGCTGGGCAACATTCCATGCTGGTGTACCTTGTGAGAGACATTTCAGTTAGCCTGGCGTGAGATGGCTACAGCCAATCAGAAGAGAGCATGACTACCAGACACATCCTACCTAACATCTGCTATGATGCAACCCACCTGAGGGTCCTGGATAGCTCCATATATGGGAATAGGCAGAGGGCATCCAATCAGCATCCTCCACGGAGAGCTGACCACTGGACCGACTGCCCTCCCTCCAACCTCCAGCATATAAAACTTTTGTGATAGCTACCCCATATGCAACTTCCCATTCCCACTGCCTTCCTCTGGCCTAGGGGTGCAGAACCTGCCTGAGAGGTGATAACAAATATTTTTTACTTCACCCAGTTCTCCACAGCCGTTGTTACCTCACAACAACAAAGGACCAACCTGGCTGGCAGCGTCATGAAGTTTCTCCTCAGTATTTTCCAAAACTGATGTTATGTATTCTTCTTTCACAAGCTGAATTTTAGTTGCCTGTAAATTTTTTTCCGTGACTTTAAGCTTTTGTGTTTTATTTTGCAGTTCATATTTACACTGGTCAAGTTCATTCTTATTATCCACAAACAACTCTGTAACCTAAAATAAGACATTGAACAGTTTTTTTAAAAAAGCATGAATGTTCAACTAGTTTCAGAGACAACTGGCTAGTTCATAATAGAGTATTAGAAAACAAAATATTTTCATGCTTATAAAACATGAAATTATATAACACTGAAATGTTATAAAATTATAACAAGTTACCGGGTATAAATCACTTATTTCATATAATACCTGATTTCTTCCTGTAAATTCACTGAAGATTGAGATTAAAAAACAAGCCTATTGTAGCGAAATGGATTCTTCAGATTTTCTCCAACAGTGTCAATGAATTTAATATAAAGGTGGAAATGTGAAGGTGGTAACCCTGACAAGGGTCAGACCAACCTCTCCAATTTACTTGTTGTATGCAGACTAGTTAGTACCAAATGCTGAGCGTCCAGTGGGTTTTCAGAGGCAGTCCCCTCTTGTGTGATTTACTGTCTATCTTTCACCCAGAGAGCAGCTGCTGGATTCAAACTACATGTCTTTGGGATTGCAGTGCAGATTCTCACTACTAAGCCACCAGAGCTCCCAGTTTATTTAATGACTACATCAGATTGAATAATCATTATGCAAAGGCATTTGACTGCGTGGATCATAACAAACTGTGGCTGACTCTGAGAAGAATGGGAATCCCAGAACATTTAATTGTGCTAATGCGAAACCTGTACTTGGATCAAGAGGCAATAGTCAGAACAGAGCAGGGTAACACTGCATGGTTCAAAATTGGGAAGGGTGTACGCCAGGGATGCATCTTGTCTCCATACCTTTTCAACATGTATGCAGAGCAGATTATCCGAGAAGCTGGGCTCTATGAGGAGAATTGTGGCATCAGGATTGGTGGAAGATCTATTAACAATCTGCGTTATGCAGATGACACAACCCTGCTTGCTGAAACTGAGGAGGACCTCATGCACTTGCTGTGAAGGGTCAAGGACTGCAGCCTTCAGTATGGACTAAGGCTCAATGTCAAGAAGACAAAGATTCTCACCACTGGACCAATTGGCAGCGTCAGGATGGATGACGAAGAGATTGAGAGTGTTCACAGCTTCAGTTTGCTCGGCTCCACAGTCAACGCTCTTGGCACCAGCAGTCAGGAAATCAAAAAGCATATCGCGATGGGAAAGTCTGCCGTTAGGGACCTCTCAAACGTACTCAGGAGCAACAGTGTCTCTCTGGAGACTAAGGTGCGCCTGATACAGGCCATGGTCTTTGCAATCGCTTGTTATGCATCAGAGAGTTGGACAATGACTAGGGAGGACAGAAGGAGAGTGGATGCTTTTGAGCTGTGGTGCTGGAGAAGGGTACTGAATGTACCATGGACTGCCAGGAAAACAAACAGATTCATCTTGGAAAGGATTAAACCAAGCTACTCCTTGGAGGCAAGGATTCTGGGGCTTCGTCTGACATACTTTGGACATGTCGCCAGGAGGGACGGGTCCTTGGAGAGGGACATCACGCTTGGGAGGGTGGAGGGACGGCGCAGGAGGGGAAGACCCTCTATGAGATGGATCGATTCAGTGACTGGGGTAATCGGGATGGGTGTGTCAGAGGCAGTGCGGTTGGCGCAGGATAGAGCAGGGTTTAGGGCTGTTGTGCATAGGGTCGCTATGAGTCGGAAACGACTCGACGGCACATAACAACAACAACATCAGATTACCTCATCTGATAAACATGTTGGTGAAATGTTTCAGCATTCACTTTTTTTTAAATAATTTTATTATTTTGTGTGTGTACCATCAAATCAAATCTGACTGGTACAGGAGGATAGTGCCCCTCTTTCTCCAGCAGAGCATCTAGTGGATTCAAACTGAGTACCTCTAGGATTGCAGAGCAGCTTCTTGCCACTAGGTCACCAGAGTTCCCTAGCCCCCACTTTAAAAAAAATTTTATACTGGTTTGCATACAAAATTTGTATACATTGTGTTTCACACATTCCTTCGTTCAGTGTGTTTCATATGAACATACACTGTGTTTTATAAAATTAATCACCATTGCTTTTGTAGCTTTAACAACAAAATCACACAATTTAATTTTCTGCCATGAAGCACTAATAAAAATGTCACAATTGGTAAGCTTTACCTTTAACATGATGGCAATAAGATTTTCTGCTTTGTTTTCAATGCTTACCTTACTTAGCTCCTCCTCAAGAGCACCAATTTTGTCATTCAATTCTACGATCTGTTCTTCTTGAACAGTTAGTTTTCCACTCATGGCTCTAAAATAAATTTTCATAAGAATTTGAAAGTTAGTATTTTCCCCAGAACATCTATAAAATTTATTCTATCACAATTATAGCAGTTACATAAACCCATAACCTGTATCATTATCATAATGACACCTAAGTATCCACAAGCTATAAATATAAATTGCAAAGCATGAAAGTATTCTTTGTCTTTGTTTTAGATACAGAGTATTTTCCTTCTGAGACCATTCTGAAACTGGGAATCCATACCTAACGGTGAGAAAAAGAATGTATTTGTATAGATTTAATAACCTAAGTGTAATCAGGGATACGAAGGGTCAATATGGGGCCCCTCCCCCAGAACCATGGAAGTCCTGAGATTTGAAACCATCAGAGATTACAAGTAAGATAAGGAGTTAAAACCGAGAGCACGATTAAAGTATGTAGAGAGCAGACAAGTACAAACTGTTTCCTCCCATCACACAGAGGGAATTATAGCCAACATGAGGCTAATTTCTAAAATGTGAAGATAACTCATATCCCCACTTTCCCACCTCATCATCCTAACATCAGTCACTTTCATGCAGCTGCCTCTTTGACTGTAACACTAACTGCCACATATCAGAAGGCTGTCCTTCAGTCGTTGACAAATAGGCAAAAGCTGACATCTCAAATAGCTTACTGCCCCAGTAGGTTCTAAAATTCACTAGAATGACTCACAAAACTCAGAGACTATTTACACTCAGAGTTACCCATTTATTACAACCAGAAAAAGAACAAAAACAAGGAA
Source organism: Elephantulus edwardii (assembly GCF_000299155.1). Classification (NCBI taxonomy): domain Eukaryota; kingdom Metazoa; phylum Chordata; class Mammalia; order Macroscelidea; family Macroscelididae; genus Elephantulus; species Elephantulus edwardii. Next base: position 36,295,729 of record NW_006399757.1, on the reverse strand, counting down.
GTACATCAGGTAAGTTTGGAAGGTCAAGTCATAGGATTACTCTCTTGTATGTGGTCTGGTCACTTGAAAAGTCCAAAAGAAAACTCCAAACTTCAAGCATCAGAGTTGAAGGTCAAGGGTCATTTAGTCATTGGTGTCTCAATGAATATATACAGTGTTAGCATGTTCTCTCCTTCCAGATCCGTGAGGCCTGTGAAGTTCTCTGCTATTTTACATGTGTTTGACTTGTTTGATGCTATCAAATTGGTCCTAAATCATAGCAGCAACAGAACAAAATACTACCCAGTCTTTCATCAACCACACAAGTACTGCAATATTTGAGCCCACTGTTTAGACATTGTGTCCATCCACCTTATTAAGAGTAAACCTCTTTTTGGCTGACCTTCCATTTTATCACACATGACATCCTCCTCCAGGGACTGATCCCTGGAGAAGTCCACATGTACACGAGACAAATATGTCCAAAGTATATGAGACAAAGTCTCAATATCGATGTTTGTTATTTAACAATTAAAATGTAAGTTTACAAAATCATTCTTTATTAAAAAAAGCAAATTGTATATTAGACATGAGCTATCAAAACACTAGACAAAGGGCCCTCTGGTGGCCTAGTGGCAAGAAGCTGCATTGCAATCTTGAAGGCATGCAGTTCAAATCCACCACATGATCTGCTAGAGGAGAAGCAGCAATCTTTTCCTGTGCCAGTTGGGTCCAATTCGACCATACACAAAAAGGAGGAGGGGAAAAAAACTAGACAAAACCAGACAAAACCCACTGATTGTTAGTTAGGGATACTGTAGAGCAGAGAAGAATTTCCCTATAGGGTTTTCAAAGCTGTAAATGTTGACGGAAGCAGACACTTCACCTCATGCTTAGCAACCAAATGCCTTAACCGTAACACTACCAAAACTCCTCACACTAAACAAAGTCACATATAAGTAATCAAAGCATTCTTTTTAATAGCCTATGATACTGATGAAATTTAAATTTGAACATTTTTTTAATATTAGCCTATGATCCAAAAAGGATATACAGAATATTATGATATTTAGAATATGGAAAAATCTAATTTATTAAATGATTTACAAACTATTAGTGATGGTGTAATATTTACAAAAAAGCTCAGTAAAAAATTATAATAAATGCTTCTCATTATTATCAATTAAGTATAAATAAGTTTATCACTATTAAAAAGAGGCATTCTCCTGGAAATTCAACCTGGGTATACTCCCAAATACCTCCCAGGATAATTGTTGTTATGTTATACGCTGTCATGTCGGAACCAGGAAGCACAACTCCTCAACACTAAGCCACCAGAATGAATATATGAAGAATTTTCCAAGTTCTAATCCTTAGCATGCTCATTTTGTTCATTCTCTCCTTTTCTCTGATGCCATTGTTGCTATTCTTACTATTTCAAGGTTTCAAGAAGATTAAAATAATGAATGGTTATCAGGGGTTAGAAAGTGCTAGGGAGAGTGAGGTAGGTGTGACTAGAGAGTGTGAGGCAACGGAACAGTCTTTTATTTGGGTTGTTACAATGGTTACACATACCTAAAAATGTGATAAACTGGCATAGAACATGTGTGCACACATGTATACAAACACACACACACACACACACACCCCTTTTACCGCACCACCACATGTAATTTCCTGGTTTGATATTGTACTATAGTTATATACTGGGATTGTAAGCCCTATACCTATGAATGTGACCCTGTTTGGAAATGAACATGTTATTAGTTTACAATAATGTCACACTGAAATAGGTGGATCCTAATCCTATGACTAATGTCTTTAAAATGAAGATGAGAAACACACAGGATGCCAAGTGATGCTAAAGCTACAAGCCAAAGTGCCTGGAGCTTCCAAGAAGCTAAGAAAGAAGCATGAAGCATGGTCTCCCTCAAAGCCTCAGAAGGGAATACTCTATGGCCAACAGCCTCATCTCAGACTCCCAGCCTCCTAAAAGTGTGAGACAATAAATGTTTTGTCATAGCAGACCTGGAAAACCAGTACAAAGAGGAAAATGTGAAGAATACATGGAACCTCTCTGTACTCTTGCCTGCAATTTCATGTGGCTCTACAATTACTAAAATATAAGAAGCTAATAAAAATGTTCTAGAATGTGTTTGAAAACTGCTTGTTAAAACAAACAGTAGTAAAAAGGAAAAAAAATTATTTATGGGCATATAAGTAAATTTAACCCCAAATACTGTGTTAAGAAAGAAGACCTAGACTTAGAAAATGACTCTATAAAGTTGGAATCTAAGTGCTTACCTAAAGTCTTCATTAGAAATATAAACTCCATTTTTCTCACGGGCTGCAGCAAGGTCTCGTTTCAGGCGCTCGATCTCTTCTGTGTACTCCTACACGAGAGAAGTGGTGTTAGTGTCAACATTTTATTCACTCAGTTTAGAGAAAATATACCACAAATAAAACAAAGTTTGTTTTTTTGTTTTTAAAAGCATATATAAATGCAATAAATAATTACTAATTTGTCTAAATATCAAGTTTTTCAAGTTTTCAATGCTTCTTTAAATGTAGTCATTATAAAAAAATATATGAGCGTCTTAAGGAAAAAATACGACTTCCAGTCGTCGTGTGCAGTAAATTGCTCTAATGTGGCTCATTTAGCCATAGTCTTCTAATTCTCACAAAATGATTGCATAACGCACTATCACCAGTCGATTATTGGGTTTCTGAGGCTGTAACTCTTTATGAGAGGAAAATGTGTCTTTTCCCTACAGAGTGGTAGGTATATTCAAACTGCTAAATTTAAGGTTAGCAGTTCAAAATGTCACACAATATACAACTTCCAGGGCTCCTCAAATGACAGTCTCAAAACTCATTGCAATCAAGTCAGAACTAACTGCAAGCAAGTCAGAACTGATGCATGGCTAACTCTCTCCTGGGATGCCCGAGCTGTATAAGGTATAGAAGGACATTGTCCATCTCTCCCCTATGGAACAGCTGGTGGATTCACACTGTAAGAGAGATGCAGTCATTGAGTCAGCAGTACAATTCCCAATGGACTATGTCACTAGACTATGTAAATCATTTGCTTGTGGCTAAAGGAGATTAGAATGTTTTGCTAATATAAACAAGGTGTATGACACTCAGGTAAGGAAATTGTAGCTAAATATAAAGGACATGAATCCCCAAGGTTGGGGTAAACCTCACTTTCATCAAGAAGAGACAGCAGAGCATGCACTTAGGACCCAAGGTCTCTATGCTGAGAACATCCTAGACCCAGGAGACAGGATAGCTATAACACTGTAGGCAGCAATGATTCAAGATGGCAGAAATCAGATCAGTTAAAGATGGTACAATGGGCTCCCCAGCCTACAATGTGAGGTAGCTACAGTGGACTTTCCACACACAGAATGAGATACTCTTCATGGAGGAGGCTTTCAGAGGCTTTCTGTTAGAGTGCAGTACATTTAAGCACTATGTGAGAAGCCAAAGATCTTTGTTAACATTTGCCCAAGCAGGGACCAAGGCCTAGAGTGAGGACCTGGAGACAGATGCCTGCCTGTGGGCATGCTCAAGAAAAAGGTGTCTTAAGAACTGTATCCTGAGTTGCTCCTGTTACTTACAAATTGATCCTGAACTGTACCTATTACTTTCCTAATTAAGCCTCCGATTATGAGTATGCTCAATAAACTGGTTGGTTGTTACAATGAATTGTTGAACCCAGCATAGTAGAGTACCATAGAAGGGACAGCTGGTGTCCCAATTCATAAAAAGGTTACAGAGTGGAGGTACATCTGATCTCTGACCTACATTACATAGGAATCAGCCTTAGAGGAATGTCCTCCATGCAGCTAAGTGAGGAAGAGTGACATTATCACTCCATTTTTTATATCAGGCAGATCGTCAAATAACATTGCCCACTAAAAGGAACTAGGATTCTTTAGACAAATGTCTGATGCTAAGACTAAATTAGGAAATAATTAAGATAAACCTGAAATGTCTTATCAAATGAGTTAGGAAAAAAATTAAGGAAATCTATTAAGGATAGTAAAATGAACCCAGAAACCAACCAGAAGGCTGAAGAGATGACAACAGCTAAGGCCTGTGTTAAGGCAATTTCAATATCTAAGTCACTGCTGTGGAGTAAGAACCCAGCACATAGCTTGAAAGCCACTGGATTTTCAAAGGCCAGAAATCATAAGGGAGGAGACTGTTCATCTTTAGGGTAACAACTACAGTAGATTGAAATACAAATATGTTAAGTAGTTTATAACGACACTGCTTTGAGAACTAGTTGGAAGGAATGAAACAAGCATTTGGTCTGCCTTCCTTTAAAAAAATATACCCTTGAGGAGCTGAGGTAGTCCAGCTACAGTGAAGAAAGAATGATTAGGAGTAAAATTTCTAAAACTGTATTGTAGTGATGTTGCCTAAACTATAAGTTTACTAAGACCACTAAATGATATACTTAAAATATATGAATGTTATAGGATGTAACTTATGTCTTAGTGGTACAAATTCTATAAATGTGTAAGTAAATGTTTTTGATGAAGCTAACTCTACTGGTAGAACTGTAAACAATATATTAGCATTAGAAAAACATTGTCAAATATAAGGTGAGTTTAAGTCACTAGATGTAAAGCTTTATCACAGGTAATTTAATAGCTTGTGTAACAATGATCATTTTCAGTACCTTACTTTTTACCAAATCAGATTGCAGTACTCAACAGAAAAGTCACAATTACCTTAATTAGAGCTCTCTTGGTGAGTTTCTGATTCACTTCAGGCTTATTCATTATGTTCTTTGCTCTATGTGCATACTCCAATGTACTTAGGGTTTCCTGTCATGGTAAAGCAGGTCAAACACTAAAATTACTGAGTATTATAGTAACATTATCTATAGTACATAATAACTTATAATAACTTACACTAACATCTAGTTTAAAAACCTACTCATTATGACTACTATACCCAAACTTTACAAAAAAGGTACTTGAAAAGATACTTATATTGCCCCAAAACAAAATTCAAAAGCAAGAAGGGCAGGAAAGATGGCAAAATAGGATGGAGAACCCAGAAAGGAAATGCAAAGTGTACTATTATGAGGATTGCAACAAATATCATAAAACACAGTATGTATAAATTATTGAATGGCAAACTGATTGACTCTAAATTTTGAACAAATCACAAGAAAATATTAAAAAAAGAGTATCTAGTTTTCCCTTCCTCCCACCCCCACAGTTTTTAGGGACTCTAATCTTACAATTCAATCTAATTTTACTTTTCATTTAGATTAGACTTAAAACTCAATGCATTTCATCAACCAATGAATGCACAGGTAAATATTATTTGGTTCTAAATACAATGGAATATTATTTGGCCATAAAGAAGAATAAAGTACTAATCCATGCTGCAACATGGATTAACCTTAAAAACATTATGCTAGTGCAACCACTGTGGAAGGCGGTATGGCGCTTTCTCAAAAAGTTGCAAATAGAGATACCATTTGACCCAGCAATTCCACTACTGGGAATATATCTCAAAGAGGCCATAACTGACATCCAAGCAGAGATATGCACACCCATGTTTATCACAGCTCTGTTCACAATAGCAAGGAGTTGGAAACAACCCAAGTGCCCATCAATGAACGAATGGATAGAGAAGCTGTGGTATATTCACACAATGGAATACTATGCTGCATTGAAAAACAAGGAACTCATGCAATATTATTCAAAATGGGTGACCCTGGAGGACATTATGCTGAGTGAAATATCTCAGTCGCAAAAGGACAAATATTGCATGGTGCCACTGTTGTAAAATGGGACTAATATCAGGGTTGGGGTAAGACTGAGAAAAACTGGATAAATTGTGTATACTGCACTGAAACAGATGAGGGAGTGAATAATTTAAAAGCAATGTATGATAGGGTATTATGGTTATCACAAGAGTCCACAATTAAGGTTGCATAGTGGAATGTACTTGGGGTGGCAGGAGGAGTGTGGGGGGACTGTGTCCCAGGGAAGGAGTGTTTCTTTTACTTTTGAATGAGAGGAGCAAACTCGGGGACGGGGGGGGCTGGGGAGGGGGGAGAAGTGCAGCAATGAATGGAAATCCAAAATCTCTGTAAATGCTCATTTAAATTATTTTTAAAAAATTGTTAATGCAAAAGAAAAAAAAACCACATTATGCTACATGAAAGTAGTGACAAAAGTCAACAGAACATATGATTTCATTTATATTAAATCTTCAGAATAGACATATCTATAGAGACACAGAGCTCTGGTGGCTAATGGTAAGGAGTTGCACTGCCAGCTCAAAGGCAAGTGATCTGAATTCATCAACTGCTCAAAGGAAAAAGACAGGCAGTCAGGGTCCTCCTGTGTGTAATTTACTGCTTCTAAAATTCCACCAGAGTCAGCTATGAGTGGGTTCCGACTCAATGCTACATGATAGCAACACAGAGAGATAGACAGTAGATTAATGGTTGCTAAGGGCTGGAGAAGAGTCAGTTAAATGCTGCATGATTGCTAATGGGCACATGGTTTCTTTCTAGGTTGATGAAATATTCGGCAATCAATGATGGCTGCAGAATGACTTGACTGTACAAAAACCACTGAAGTGGGTGAGATCTATTACACAAATTGTTCCTAATTTCTCTCCCTTTCTCATTGCTATTAGGTTGGTTCTGACTCACAGCTCAACCTCCAGCTGATTTTTTTTAATTTATTTTATTATTTTTGTGTGTGTACCATCAAATCAGATCTGACTGGTACAGGAGGAGATTGTCCCTCCTTCTCCAACAGAAGCATCTGGTGGATTTGAACTACATACCTCTGGGATTGCAGTGCAGCTTCTGGCCACTAGGCCACCAGAGCTCCCTGATTTCTAAGACTGTAAATTACACAAGAGAAGACTGACCAACCTTCTCTGAGGAGTGGCTGGTGGATTCAAATCACCAGAACGATGAGAACCATAACTCACTTGTACTATACCACCCTTATATCTCAATAAAGATGTTAAAAAAATAACTAGGGAGCTAGATCCTTTTACAACCTTTTCTAACTCTAAAGTAGGTAACGATAATAAAATAAGTTTTATCAGCCCTGGCTTACTAGTCTAATATAGACTATGACTGTTAATCATCCTTTGAACCCAGAACCAAACTCATCCTTGTGGCTCAATTTTCAGCACAATGATAGGTTTCCAAGGTAACCAATAACACCAGGAGGCATTCGCTCTCTAGAGAAACCAACCATAAATGGCCAAATGCATAGCATTTGCCCAAGGATAAAGCCCAGAAGAGAGGGAGGGGTAGGATAGAAGGATTAATGGAAATGAGAATTACATGGAGGAAGCGAGGAAAGTATAATTACATTGTTGATATTGTAACTGATACTATAAAACAAAAATGTGTATAAATAGCTGAGTGAAAACTCAGTTGGCACATTGTAGATTTTCATTCAAATCACAGTATTAGAAAAAGTATGTTTTATCACATTTCTCAGTTTTTCCATCTTTTCTCACATATTTAGCCCCACCTTCAATTCTCCCTAGCAGTCTGCACAACATTTTGTTCATAAAACAATAGCATCCAAGTCAACTCATTTCTAAAATCTCAGTTAAATCTCTATACCACTAACAAGCATAACAATTGACTTTCAAGATGGTGGGAAAAGCCATTAGCTGTTTTTTTAAGGTTAAAAACTGCCAGAAAAGAGAAAATATTTTTCATTGGTATTCTCGTCTATATACAAGAGGGAAATGTCTAGATTTGTTTAGAATATAGCATAGCACCAAAAAAGCGTGTGAATGGACATTTTAAGCAATATAATAGCTAAATAAGAATTAAAGCTATTACACTTGGACATATTTTTCAGTGAATGGGCTTACCTCAAGATTGGTGGAGGCAGGAGAGATTGTTGCAATTATAGAAGTTCTTGTACGTCCTCCAAGAGAATCTTGAAGAATTCTAGTTAGTTTAGATTCTCGATAAGGAACATGGGGTGTTCTTTCTACAAGAGCAGTAATAACCCTTCCCAAAGTCAAGAGAGATTGATTGATATTTCCAGCTTCCCGAGCTCTCTTGTCAACTGCTCCAGAACGGCCAATGTTTTCACTTCCTGCAAGATCAACCTTTAATTTAAGAACAAAATTAAGTTATTACGTCTACTGGACTTGAAAACTTACTCATATTAGATATATGAGATATATACAGTATTAAAGATTCAACAAAATATTAGGCTGAAAGGACAACCACAATTCCAAGAGGAAATTTCTTTCTCAGTGTATTAAGAGTCAGCAAAATAATTTCTCTATAATTAACAAATTTCTTTTCCTACTACAAAGCTAACACCACAATGAATATAGAACATTACTCAGAGGTAAAAAATTTCTATCTGCTCTATGAATGGCCAAGAATGAAATGAGGACATTGAGGCAGATGCTTACCAAGTTTAACTTTCCAATTTTAACAAGCTCCTCTCCATCAATCGTAATTTCTTTCATATGTATTGTAACAGAGAAAACGGAGTGTGAACGACTAGAAAACAAGATTATGTTACCAAGTCACCACTTGCTTTCAATACAATATTCAAAACAATAAAGATCTAAACCCAAACAAACAAAATACCAGTAAGACATCGAAAAATAGATAAAGTTTTTGCTTTCTTAAATTTGACACTTTTCAGGGGAGACTCCAGTAAGGATCAATTGAAAACTTTGTAAAACACAGAAAGACTCAAGATATATACAATTCTCAGTACCCTTTACAGCTCAATGTAGGGTAGGGGTGGGGCAATTCCTTGGCTGTGACAGAAGACTTGTGGTCTGAGGATCTAATCAAAATTAATTTGCACTGAATTCTATTCATAATAAAACTATTTTAAGTATATTATCAACATCAAAAATTCTCACCACCAGGACAATCATGATAGACGGAGAAAAGACTGAAATTAACAACAACCTCATCTTACTTGGATCCACAATCAACACCTATGGTACCAGCAATCTGGAGATCAGGAGACATACTGCATTGGGCAAATTTGCAATCAAAGACCTCTCCAAAGTATTCAGGAGCAAGGATATCAGTTTGAAGAGTAATGTGTACCTGGTCTTTTCAATCACCTTCTATGCATATGAGAGCTGGACAATGAATAAGATGTCAGAAGAATTGATGGAGTGCCAAGAGAACAAACAGAGATGGCCTGGATAGTACAGCCAGAGGGCTTCTTGGATACAAAGAAGACAAAATACCACGCATGTAAGACCTTGGAAAGGCTATCCTTGGAAAAGGCCATCATGCTTGGAAAGGGTGTGGATCAGCAAAAGAGAGGAAGACTGATGGACTGATACAGTGACTATAGCAATGGGCTAAGATGAGCCTCAGAAATAATGAAGATGGCACAGGATATGACAGGCTCCAGATTTGTTCACAGGGTCACTATGAGGAGTACTCAACTCTATACAGCACCTAACAACAATTTCTTTTTCAATCATCATTTACCCATTCCTAATTTGGAATTATAGAATGAAGGTAATTAAACATGGAAAGAAATTCTGGCTTTGGAAATCTGAATTAATTTTTGTTTTTATCACATAAATTCATAAAATGAAAGCTTTGCTGTAGTCTGCATATTAGAAATAGGAAGTCCTTAATTAGACCAACCTAGCAATAATGGGAATTTTATATATGCGAGAAAGAAATTTTACAGTCATCCATTCTTTCTTCTAAATTCTATGGCAGATTAAGTTACAAATTGATGAAATTTCCTTTTACTAAAAAGCCAATAGAGGAAAATATAATTAAAAATGTGAAATCACCCACAATTCCATTAGCTTAACTATGTTTATGTCGCGCTACATTATTTCCCTTTCTTTAAATGCAAATATATTTTACATAGTTGCAATTATAAATGTTAAAATCGATTGTAGAAATTGTTAATTATTATAAGGAACGAAATTAATAGGTCAGTTTTTATTGTTTTAGTTCAGGGAACTTGATGATCAGGTAAGTTCACTACCTTGCTTCTGATATTCATATAAGTTATTACGTCTCTAGTTCAACTTGTCCTCATCCTCCTTCCAACCTTCTCCTAATAGCAGCACTTTTCCTATAAATCTCAAATTTTTCAGTTAGCAAAGTCCCTTCTTTATAGCACAAAATCCAAGTATACCATCCATATATCTTAATCTACTCCAATTTAGAGTGCTCAACAAGTTGTGCCAAGAAATCCGGAGGACAACCACCTGGCCTAGTGACTGGAAGAGATCTATATTTGTTCCTATTCCAAAGAAAGGTGATCCAACAGAGTGTGAAAATTATCAAATAATATCATTGATATCACATGCAAGCAAGATTCTGCTGAAGATCATCCAAAAACAACTAGAACAACACATCAACAGAGAACTGCCTGAAGTGCAGGCTGCATTTAGAAGAGACTATGGCACTAGCGAGATTATAGCTAATGTCATATGGATCTTGGCTAAAAGTAAGGAGTACCAGAGGAATGTCTATCTATGTTTCATTGACTACTCAAAGGCATTTGACTGTGTGGATCACAATAAACTGTGGCTGACTTTTGAAAGGAATGGGAATCCCATTCCCTTTGCTTACGTAAAACATACTTGGACCAGGAGGCAGTCATCAGAACAGAGCAAGGAATCACTGCATGGTTCAAAATTGGGAAGAGTGTGCATCAAGGATGTATCCTATCTCCATCTCTTTTCAATCTGTATGCGGAACAGATTCCGGAAAGCTGGGCTCTATGAGAAGTGTGGCATCAGGTTTGGAGAAGAGTCATCAACAACCTACGTTATGCAGGTGACACAACCCTGCTTGCTGAAATTGAGGAGAACCTGAAGCACTTGCTGAAGAAGGTCAAAGAGTGTAGTCTTCAATAGGGATTGAAACTCAATGTCAAGAAAACAGATTCTCGTCACTGGGCCGATTGGCAGCATCATGATAGAGAGTGAAGAGAGTGAGATTGTTGACAGCTTTAGATTGCTTGGCTCTACAATCAACAGTCTTGGTACCAACAGCCAGGAAATTAAAAACCAAATTGCCCTGGTAAAGTCTGCTCTCAGGGACTTCTCCAAAGTACTGAGGAGCAACAATTTCAGTCTGGAGACTAAACTGTGCCTAATACAGGCATGGTCTTTGCAATTACTTGCTATGCTGTACAATGAGTAGGGAAAGCTGGACAATGAGTAGGAATGATAGAAGGAGAATTGATGCTTTTGAGCTGTGGTGCTGCAAAAGAGTACTGAATATACCATGGACTGGTAGGACAACAAACAAGTTTGTCCTGGAGAGGGTGAAGCCAGGGTACTCCTTGGAGGCAAAGATTCTGAAGCTTTGTCCGACATACTTTGGGTATGTTGCAAGGAGGGCCGTCATGTTTGGGAGGGTGGAGGGACAACACAAGAGAGGAAGACCCTCAATGAGATGGATTGATTCCATCACTGGGGTAATGGGGATAGGCGTGTCAGAGACAGTGAAATTGGCAAGGGATAGAGCAGGGTTTAGAGCTGTTGTACCTAGGGTCACTATGAGTCACAAGCAACTCAACAGCACATAACGACATCAACTCCAATTTAATTTTATTCAAGTTTCTAGTTCTTAAAAAGAAAATGGATTTGGAAGAAGAAAATGGCTTTCTTACCTAGAATATGCATTCATCAGCGTTGCTGCAGTTTTCCTTTTGGCGGCCCCCTTCTCTAAAATTTGATACACTTCATCCTTGTTGTGCACTGTAATTTCTTCTAAACCTTTGATTATCACTCCCCTCTAACCAAATATCAAAAAGCATCCATTAGATTGGTTAAAATAAATCCATATTCTGACTATTAAAAGAGTATTCTAACATTGAAATTTAGAAATATTTCATCAAAAACTAAGTTACCTTGTAACGGGGATCATCAAACATTTGTAGTCTCTCAGAAACATCAGATGATGGACTAAGGAGATCAAAAAGTTCTTCATTATAGATCTCCAACAGAGAAACTTTGACTGAAAATTCAGTACCATTATCAGTAAGTTTCTCAAAAATTTGATGTAGAGTTCGTGGAATTATACCAGCCAAGGGATCCTGAAATTATTAAGAAGAATTAAAATAAAGGAAGAATTTCATTTACTGGAATAGTTAAGAAACTAGTAACAATATGCAAAAAAAACAAAAATGCCTGCCTATGAACAAAGCCAATCGTTTACAATCTTCAACAGCAAGTATTCCTTTTTCCACCTGCCACAAATCTACAAATAACTGTCAGCCAGCTTTCTGAGCATTATGCGGCAAAAAATTGAATATTACTTACAAAGTCAAATTCAATAATCCTTTCCATTTTTCCATCAAAGAATGATTAGAATGGCCCACCTAAACAGTACGTATGTTAATACATAAGCAAATCTATTTCTCAAATACACAGTGTCCTTAATAGAACTGTTATGTATCTCTAAATTCTGAAACTGTGCCTTCCATCTATGACAGTTCCTTTGTGTTATTGTTTTCTTTTTTTTTTTTGTGTGTGTTATTGTTTTCTATAGTCTTATTATTCATTATTAAAGTAAGTAAATGCCTCAACTGTGTAAATACTGGAGATAGAGGGAGGTTCTACCTAAATGTTAATCATTTAGAAAATCAACACAGTCTTTAATCTCATTTAAATTTAAACACACTAGGGTGGAAATCTGTAAAACATATTATATGTTTTCCACATTAAATATTATTAAAACAAAATTTATTGCCATAGAATCAGAACCAACTCATAGCTGACCTGCCAGCAGATTTCTGGGAAGTCATCTTTCTCTGTCGTCTCAGAGCTCCCTACTAAGTAATACATTGATCTTCATTTTTAAAGGGAACTCTGGTTGCCTTCATAGGAAGTGGCACGCTAACCCACAGGCAGTGCCTTTCTAGCAGCCTGAATCCATCAGTGGTTATGTGATCTCATGTAGTTTACTGCCTCCCGAGACCGGCTGGAATTGTTCTAATTGGTTCCAATGAGATGGCAATGAGTTTGCTTGGTCTGGTTTTATTTTCAGTAATTTCTTGAAAACTCAAGGTCATCATTTATAAAAAATAGCATGCTTTTTGAGTTTCAGTCCCTCACAACAAAGCCCTCTCTTTGCAAGCCCTACTCATCTTTTACATTTCCACAAAATTCTCCTTCAACTCTTGGGTCCTGACCTCTCTTTTCTTATCACTTATCTGGTTCTATCTCAAGACAATTAATAAAAAAAAAAAAAAAAGACAATCCGATGTTTCATACAAGATAGCTAGCATATAGTTTCATTTTATTCAAGTAACTGATGGCTTGATGGTAACAAGTTATGCTGCCAGAGGTAGACAGTTCAAATCTACCAGCTGCTCCTCCTGTGCAATTTACAGCCTCTGAAAACCAGCTGAAGGGTCAGCTGAGTCAGTTCCAATTAAATGGTACATTACAAAAACAACTATTTATCCTAAATTCATGTTTGACATGAGTATACTACTCTGCTTCGAGACAAAGGCCCTCTTTTATGCTTTCTTAGATAAAATTTAGTCCTTATTAGAGATGGAAATCTAACATAAACAAGAATACCTCCTCCCAGGTATATTCTTCATTAGGTGACCTTTCACCTTCCATTGTAAAGGTTTTTCCAGTGCCTGTTTGTCCATATCTGTCAAGATTAACAAAAATGATCAAAAACAAATGTATCTATCTAAACTTCCCATCAATTTTAAAATGATGAGTCACTTACGCAAAAATAGTACAATTATAGCCCATAATAACTTCATCCAAAATTGGACATACAACACTTCGGTAAACATCAATTTGTTTAGTGGATGCTCCAAAAACCTAACCAAAACAAACAAAAACATTTCTTAAAATCAATAAAATTTTTCTTTGTTCACAATAGCAAGGAGCTGGAAACTACCTAAGTGCCCAACAACAAACGAATGGATAGAGAAGCTGTAGTATATTCACACAATGGAATATTATGCATCACTGAAAAACAAAGAACTCAAGAACTATTATACAAAATGGGTGAC
>NW_006399757.1:36270620-36281298 GCF_000299155.1 Elephantulus edwardii | reverse complement strand
TGCCATCGAGTCAAGCACAACTCATAGCTACCCTATAAACAAAAGATCTGAACATTGTTCTATAACTATCATCTTTTCCCCAATGTTCATAGTTTCCAAAGGCATATTGTTTATAAATACCTGAGTTATAATTTTTCAAAATATTACAAAATAACTAAATTTTTCAAAATATTGTAAAAAAGTTCACCTTAGGAGTCCATTTAATAACAAACTTGTATATTGAAGGTCATGTTCAATTTGTGAGAAAGGTATTTTAAGCTTTCTAAACACATCTATGATTTTCTTCTCAGCTGAACTATATAGAAATAGTTCATTTCAAACATTAAAAATAATTCAAGAAATGTTTCAAAAATATCCATATTCATAATTGTTTTGTACATTAATTCATTCAACACAAGTAGAAACAATTTGACACCTTATAAATTCAATTGAAATTTCCTTGGATTTCCTGATTAAGACATAACAACCGCATTTAAAAAGAAAATTAAATACCATGTCAAAAGTGTATGTTTTTCTTGAGCTTTTGTCGGCCAATCCTGCAGTTCGTACACTAATTTCTTTTCGTACATTATCACAGTCTACTACAGAATGGGCGTTAGCTTTCCGCTCAGCCAAATTAAAGGGTCTATAAAAAGAAAGAAACAAAGTTATTCAAGAACTCTTAATGACCACCTATCAGTCACATTTTCATTAACTATGTTAAGAGTTCTGATTATTTTACACCATTGGGGATAAGGATTAAATGAACACTGTTTCAGAAAGCAGTAGAATTATTAAGGATTCCAATCACCAAAATAGTAAATTAGTAGTTTGTTTTTCATTTTCAAATGTATACAAAATATTACAATTTTGACAGTTTCTTAGAGTAGATACTATTTTCAGAATTATCTTTCCACTCTTCTTACAACCTGATTCAGTTACAGTGTGCTGCTGCAGAAAGAGCATCTAGATTTGTTCTAAATCAATTTGGCTGCATGTACCTGGCACAGAATAAAAATAATTAGTAAGCTAAATTATGAACCTAAGCAGATTGGTAGAGTCCTTACACCTTTGAAATAATAAGTATGCACTTAGTTTAAAAAATCGTATCTTTAGGGAGTTTAAGAAATTATATCTTTAGGGAATCTTATCATCCATATCTCTTCCCAATCCAACCTGTCCCAAACAAAACAACATTTCCCCCTGTATGTTCCTTCAGTATTCTTTATACATTCTCCTAAACATTATTTCACTTGTAAGACAGGGAAACGTTCAACTCAGCTGTTCATGAGGTCTCTATGAGTTGCACTCAACTTGACCGCACCTAACAACCACCACCACCACCATATATATAAGGAGCCCTGAAGCACAATGGTTAAGAAGTCAGCTGGTAGTTGAAAACGCAGTGGTTTGAACCTACCAGCCATTCAGCAGGAGAACAGATCTAGCAATGTGCTTCCATAAAGACTAGTGTAGGAAACTCTATGGAGAAGTTCTACCTTATCATACAGGGTCACCATGAATGGAAATTGACTCCATAGCACACAACAACAAAAACATTATCTAGGAACCCAGCTGGCTCCACTGCTAACCAAAACGCTGACAATCTGAAATCACTCAATAACACAACAGAAAAAAGCTTTGGCCATCTGTATCTGTAAAAGACTTGTTACGTTTCATCAAGTAGGAATCAACCTACAGCAGAATCCCAGTGAGTCAATTCTGACTCAACAGAATCTAACACAATATGCAGCCACATAGAGTTACTCTCAGTCAAAACCAACTTGATGTACCTAACAATAACCACATATCCAGGTACAGTTTCATTCTTGACCTGACTTTAGGTTTTAGGGAGTGCTGATGGCCTAGGACTACACTGGCAACCCAAAAGTACACTGTTTGAATCCACCACTTGGTTGGTTCTTAGGAGAAAGATGGGCAGTCTCCGCCTGTGCAACTGCCTGCCTCTGAAAACCCGCTGGACCATCGGCTATGAGTCAGTTCCAACTTGATGGTACACAACAACAAGAAGTATCTCGAAGAGGTCTGGCGGTATAGTCTATACACAGTCGTGCAGCTAACCCAAATTCTGTGCATCTGCAGCTTGAATCCACCAGGGGGCTTCACAGAAGAAAGTGAGCAGTCTCCCATTGAGAGTCACAGTCATAGAAGCTTGATGGAGGAATGTAGAAGCCAGAACCAACTCGGACTCTAAGTGCTAAACGTGACATAATTGAGAAGAAATGTCACATAAGAAATTATCTTTAATTTCTAGATAAGCCAAGATACAATTTCTTGTAGAAGGAAACCTCAACTTTGCCTAGCATGTCCCTCTCCCCAGCATGTTTTTTAATGACTAGAAAACCAAATTTCTAATACTGGAACATTTACCTCAGCAGTATCCAGAAAATACCTGGTAATGCTGTTAATTGCTTAAACTTACCCAATGCATCTAACCCATATGAATTTGCAATATTATTAAAAGGTTTTTTTTTAAGAATCAGAACAAAACAAAAAAAAGAATCAGAACCGAATTTTACTTGGATAAACCAGCGGCAGGATATATTGCTCTAATGTGGCCAAAGCTTTTCTAATTTATTTATTAATCATTATCTTTACCCTGATTTTCTTCCCATGAAGTGATGAAATCACCTATTCAATACCATTCAACAATGATGCTGAGATAACTGGATAGAATGGGAAATCTTACAGATTTTACAGACCACACATCACCGCTCTGAGAGGACTGTATGTGCTGGTAAGAGAGTACTGCCGCCCCACTCTCTTCAACCCTGACCTATAATTAAAAGTTGTTAAGTTTCTTTCTGCTGATCACTCTAATTTTTAATACCCAATTTTTATATAAAAAATAATTATAAGGTGTGACAAACAGGGGGAAAAAACCCACAAACCTTGGAAAGGAATACATTAGAAAGACTCAGAAAGAGCCTTGATGGTGCAGGACTTAAGCTCTCAGCTGCTAACCAAAAGACTGGTGGTTCAAACACATCAACTGCTGTATCCATAAAGATATGCAACCTTACAGCTCCGGTAGTCCTACATGGCAGTTCTGCTCTGTCCTACACACTGGACTTAAATATACACAGTGGAAATTGTGATGATGGCACAGGACAGCACATAGTTTTGAGCCACTGAACATAAGGTTGCTATGAGTCAGAATAGATTAGAAAGCACCTAACAAAAACAACTCTGTCCTATAAACTGGACATGAATTGGAATCAATTCAACAGCAATAGATTTGATGGTTGTGGTCGTTTAAGAAAGTTCACACCTTCCAATTTTAAAACACACTATAAAGCTAGAGTAATCAAAAAAGTCTGATACTGGTAAAACTTTGAAGACATAAACAAATTTTGAGTCCACAAATAAAACTGATTTTAAATAGAGGCAAATCCATTCAATGAGAAAATAGTTTCTTCAACAAATAGTACTGAGATAACTGGATCTGCACATTGCGATAATAAACTCACATTAAATACAGAATCAAACTCAATGTAGATTAATAATCTAAATGTATTAACTAACGATATGGAATAAAGCTTTGCGATCTAGTTCAACAATAGATTCTTAGATGGAAAAAAAAACAACCAACCAAAAAAAAAAACCCTCCAAACAGCACTAGCAACAAAAGACTAAAAATAGAAAATTTAGATTTCATCAAAATAAAAAACTTCTGTACATAAAAGGACCTTATTTAAAAAAATTAAAGTTTGGGAGAACATTTCTGGAATTCTACATCTGGCATAGGATTTACTATTCAGAACATAAAAAGAATATATATAAGTGACTGAAAAGCAAACAAAAAGTCAAGCAAACTGTTTAGAAAATGGGATAAGGACTTACACATTGCTCCAAAGATACACAAATAATACACATACGAGAAGCTACTCAACTTCATTAATCATTAGAAAATCAAAGCCACCAAAAAAGCCTGTGTTAATAACCCAATTAATTAAGTCAATTCCAGCTCACAGTGTCCCTCCAGAACACAGTATTGGACAGAACTGTCCAATAGGGTCGCCAAGATTATAAATCTTTGCAAAAAGTCTCACATTTCCCGCATAGCAGCTGGTGGCTTTGACCTTGACATTTCAGTTAGCAGTCAAGCACTTAACCATTGCACCACCAGAGTTCATCTGTTAACAATAACCAACATAATGTTCATTCCGAAACTTCACTTCAAGGGGAGCTCTGGTGGCCTAGTGGCAAGAAGCTGCACTGCAATCCCAGAGGAACGCGGTTCGAATCCACCAGATGCTGGCTCTGCCGGAGAAGGAGGCGCAATATCCTCCTGTACCAGTCAGATCTGATTTGACGGTACACGCACACAAAATAATAATAAAAAAAAAAAAACAACTTCACTTCATCATTTCCACTTCACCATTCGGGTACCAGTCCCCCCACATGGCACTCTCTCTGACCTCCTATCCTAGAGTTGGATCGCCACAAATGAGGACTCTATTGTTGTAGCCTCTGCCAAATAAGCAAATGCCAGTCTATATGCTGGCTCTCACCACCCTGGTGGGTTCAGGACTCACTGACACTACTATTATCCATTTATTACAATAACCATAAAGGACACAAGCAAATGGACATATCAAGCAAGGTTCAGGAGATGTCCTGAAAGCACAAGACACCCACTGTCACCAAGGACTTGTCTGGGAATGATGTGTCTGGAGATGAATAAGGGCAAAGAAGGTGTGGAAGTACCTTGGTGGCACCAGAGCAGCAACAAGGGACTCAAACATGCTGACAAGTGTAAAGATGGCACAGGACCAAGACATTCTGAACATAAGGAGTCTACCACAACGAACAACAGCAAAATATTTCCCTCTAGTGATAAGGTAAATCTCTTCAGAAATAAGGCATGAAATAAAAATCAAACTGAATCCATGCTGTCAACTTCAACTTGGTGTCCCTATAAGACAGAGAACTGTCCTATATGGTTTCAAAGGCTGTGGCTCTATGGAAGCAGACTGTCACATCTTTCCCTGGACAAGTGACTGTTGTTTACCATCAAGTCGAAACTGACCCATAGCTGACCCTCTGGTGGTTATCAGAGGCAGTTAATCGCAGGGGAGGAGAATGTCCATCTTTCTTCCACAGAGCAGCTGTTGGGCGGTTTAGGACTGCATGCCAGAGCTCCCTGGACAAGTGACTGTAAGTCTAAACAGCAGATCTTTAATTAGCAGCTAGACAACTAAACTGCTATACCAACAAGGCTCCCTTAAGGGTATAATAACATGTCCACTCAGGGTGGAGGGAGAAGGCTAAGAAGGGGTACACAGAGGCTCTAACTCTGATGATCTGGGAAGGGTACACAGGGGCTCAGACTGAGAAGAACAATCATTTAGTTTCTTAATCTCGATAGTAGACATGTGAGATATATAAATGTTACACTGTTCTTTTCAACTCTTTATAGATAAGAAATATTTTTAACAATAAAAAAAGAATTAAAATAAAATTACAGACCAGAAAAATGCCTAGCTTTTTAAATAATGAAAATAATCTAAAAATACTAATTTGTAACATAGGATGTTGAAGGGGGTGGGAGGAAAAAATCCCAAACAATTCTTCAAAATAAGTAACAACAACAGCCTCGGAGTGACACAGTAAGTGTAACTGACAAGACCTAATATTCTTCCAACCCTAGTTAAAAACCTAGCTAGTACTTTGATACATAAAATTCCTTAAACGGTAAGCCTATAATAGCTATGAAAGTTTGTTGATACTGTTTTTCATAACAATTTCCCCCAAAACTCTTTTAGAATTACTGAAAAGTTGTACAGATATTTGTTGGTAATGCTTAAAACAAAACAAAAAAACCAAAACCCACCAAACCCCTACACATGGAATAAAAATAAGTCAGAAGCCAAATTGATTTCATTTTATGTAGCACTCATTCCATTTTATTAACCAAACCCTGTGTGTGGGAAATTTCTGCCCCGGCACTAAATTTTAGTCTTGACCCGTTTCCCAAAATAGTAGTCACTGTTGTTTATGTAAACGTTTTGCACTATATATGTGACAAACCCAAAATGTAGACGTTCTGCACTGTGAACTCATGACTACCTCGCCGTACCCTTAGTAATATGTCAACAGAAAGATATCATAGCCTGGGCCCACGTAGCCCAGCATCTAGAGGAGTAAGGTTATAAAAACTGGGGAATCCTGCCGTGTTGCTGGCACCACCGCTGCGCAGCAAATAAATGCCCTCACTTATAATCTGCTGGTGTGTGTCTCTTGATCTGCTGGGCACAGCATTTCTAAACAACTTCATAAGTCAATCTTTTTTCTAGCAGCAATATCTGCAAATATGTTATTACTAGCTCGTTTTAAGATTAAGCAGTTGTTTGGAAACCTCTGGGTAGAGTTGAACCCACACCAAACACTCACTCCCTGAAAAGCTGTGTGGGTTCCTTCTGATTGTCAGAATCTACCAGCCAATGAATGGGAAACTGATGCCTATATTGGTTTCCAGGGTTTCCTTGGCCTTTTGATCTAATTTTTAAAACAGTATTGTTTATAAACGACAAAGAAAATATTTATGATAGATAAAAAGCAAATGATTACGTTTTTAAAGTTAACATCAAGGTAAGTGCTCAAACACAGAGTGTGCAGATTGGCACAGGATAGAACGGCGTTTTTAGGGCTCTTGTACACAGGGTCGCTATGAGTCGCAAGCGACTCAATGGCACATAATACAGGACGCAGCATACAAAATGAAATTTATTTCTTTCTCGACGTAAGGGAAGACATCACAAGAATGCACTTTTCAAATCCAAAGTCTCTGTAAACTGTCATTAAAATCAATTTTTTTTTTAAAAGAATGCACTTTTCACTAAAGAACGAAGGTCAAATGCACTTTCGGTGTATCACTTTAAATATACTCCAATACAAATATCCGTGGAACACAGACTTTCCTCATGACTGCAACGCAGTATGGTTTTTACTAAGCAGAACTTCGAATCCACCAGGTGCTCCTCAGGAGAAAGACCAGCAATCTGCTTGTTAACAGTCGCTGGCGAGTCAGCTGTGGATCGGTTCCGACTCAAGGGTACACAACAACAACAGAACAGGAAGAACTTCATTGACAAAGGTCTGGTCTCCTCGGAGAATGCCAGCTAACCTCTCTCCCCAGAAGAGCGCAAGGGAGAAGCCAGAGGCCAAGCCCGGGCGCTCCCAATGCTGCCACCCTCGCCCTTACCTGCATCTGACCACCACCTGGATGTTCTTCCCTTTTTCATCTTTCTTCTTCGCGGCGGAATTCGGCTGCGACGCCATGACTGTCTTGCTTGGAAAGCAAGCAGTGGACTCGGGCGCTGCAAGGCACGGGCACGGACCCAGGCGACCACCCCCCCGGAGGGCTGCTGTAGACGCAGAGGAGCGACGCACGCGGCTCAGGGGCTTCTGCTGTCCGCTCGGAGATCGGACGGGCCTCGGCGTCGGCCTCCCAACAGCCACAGCACCAACAAGAATCTCTCCGCTGCCAATCAAGCAACGACTCCGCGCCTCAATTTGAAAAAGGAACCGGACAACCGAGCCAATGGCAGCGCGGGCGCGCAAGGCACCATGGGACGCCGCGTCCTCCCCTGCCCTCGGCGTCCGCCCGCGGGGCGTGGTCACGAGCTCCGCCCTGGCTCCCTAGGAGCTCCAGGTGCCTTAGGGGAGTCCATTAGGGGTCCTGAGTTTAACAACTAATTCAG
Organism: Elephantulus edwardii; assembly: GCF_000299155.1. NCBI lineage: Eukaryota > Metazoa > Chordata > Mammalia > Macroscelidea > Macroscelididae > Elephantulus > Elephantulus edwardii. The sequence continues at coordinate 36,273,592 of NW_006399757.1, read as the reverse complement.
CGTTCGGGTTGCAGCACAACCTGCTACGCTCATATTTTTCCTCCTCCATCTTTCAACTAGGTAAACTTTCTCAATTTGCATAATCTCTCTAAACCAAACTGTTTTCATCTGCAAAATGAAAATAACAGTAACCATCTCAGATGGTGTTGAGAATGGATCCACTGAGACGGTGCCTAAAACATCGCCAGTTTTACTAGAGACTTGTCCTAAGAGTAGGGAGCTCTGGGCTGCTCCAGTGCAAGGCGGAGGGTCGCTGCGGCGTTCGCGGCTGCTGCTTCCTCCGGCCATTTTGCTGAGGAGCCACCGGCAGGAGGAGACGCAGCGGAGACGCAGCGGAGACCCACCGGGAGCAGCGCGCGGGCACCGGGCTCTCCTGGGCCTCGGGAGGCGAAGGGATAGATCGCCGAGGTGGGGACCGCAGGAGCCGCGCCCCCTCCACCATGAGCTGGGGCACCGAGCTGTCCGATCAGTTTGACAACCTCGAAAAACACACCCAGTGGGGAATTGATATTCTTGAGAAATACATCAAATGTGTCAAGGGACGGAGAAAGATTGAACTCGGCTGTGCAGAGCAACTCAGGAATCTCTCAAAGAAATACCAACCTAAAAAGAAGTCGGAGGAGGAGAACGAATGAATACAAGCGTACGTCCTACAAAACGTTCCTTTCCCCACTGAATGAAATGCAGTGTTCCTTCCTCCCCTGAATTAAATGAACGATTACGCTGGGCAGCATGAAGTGATCTCCGAGAACATGACCCCCCTAGATCATTGTGCACTTAGCACGCTATGTCCTGGAACTGCAGCAAGAGAGGAAATCGCCTTTCCATGATGGACGCAAAGCACAGACAGCAGCACATAGAGACTTGCTGGAAGCAACTTGCATCAAGTAAAAAGCGATTTGAGCGAGATGGCAAAGAGGCTGACCAAACAGAACAGTATTTTGAGAAAATGGACGCTAACATAAACGTGACAAAAGCTGATATGGTAAAGGCGCTACAGCAAGCTCAAATACGTCACCAATGGTAGAAGACAGCAAAGTGGATTACTGTTCAACCATAAGCAGCATGAATATTACCGTACACATAAATTGGAGAATTCATGAAGACATGCAGAGGTTGAACTGCAGGTGATACCAATTGTAGGCATATGTTTGGATGGAATGGCAAAGGCACCTTATTCAATTGATCAGAAAAATGATTCACAGATGGTGATCAAAGCGTAAAAATCAGGGTTTGAGCCTCCTGAAGACATCGAATTTGAGGATTACACTCAGCCAGTGAAGCGTATGGGCCTATCCAGTTCCAGAGGAGAAGGCAAGTCAGAGCTCAAATTTGGTGGAAAATCTAAAGGCAAGTTACGGCCATTTATAAAACAAAATTAGCTTATGTCCCTTTTAACATCAGCCTCCCCCACCTCCCCTTTCCTGCCTCTGCCTCACCCTCTGCTGTTCCCAACGGCCCCCCAATCTCCCAAACAGCAAAAAGAACCCCTCTCCCATCCCTTCAACTATTTCATGACTCCAAACCCAAAATCTACTGCTTCAGGAGTCTAAAGCGTGGGGGTTAATGGCTACTATACTGGAGAATGCAGACAGAAAACATTTCCATCACTGCCCAAAGGTCTACTGAACTTTTAGCCAATTGGCAATAGAGGAAATCTGAGAAAGCTTCTAATCCCGCCACACCCAACAGGACAGAAGCCAAAACAGTGTTTGGTATCAGAACTCCAAGCCTCGCTCCGAGCTCTACCCGCAGAATGAACGCACAGTGCACTGAATGGAATTACCATTGACTGTTCTCTGGGGTGTCTGACTTTTCTCAAGCAGTTTTGTTGCACATCTGCTTTAAAAAAATAAATTTAAAAAGTACCTCAGTCTTTATAATTCAGCATGAGAACAAATACATTTTTCCAAGTTCAATTACTGAATTGAGGAAAAGCATATAATTAAGATTTAATATATTTTAATACCCTAGTATATTAAAGAAAGAGAGCTCTGGTGGCCTAGTGGCAAGAAACTGAACTGCAATCCCAAAGTCACTAGGTTTGAATCCACCAGCTGCTCGGCAGAAGGAAGAGCAATCTCCTCCCATAGATTAATAGCCTCTGAAAACCTGCTGGAGGGTCGGCTGTGGATCGGTTCTGACTTGAGGGTATACAACAATAACAGTGTGTGACAGGGAACTCTGATAACCCTGTTGTAAGGAGCTGCACTGCCATCCCAAAGGCAGGCACTTTGAATCCACCAGCTCCTCCAGGGGGAAGGAAGAGCATTCTCCTCCCATTAGATTAGCAGCCTCTGAAAACCTGCTGCCGGGTTGGCATTGAGTCAGTGCTGACTGAACAGCACAAAACAACAACAATAAATGGAAGGAGCTCTGGGAGCAAAGTCTGAAAACCCATCAGCGGGCCTTTTTTGAGTCCGCTCTGACTCAAGGGCAGTAAGTGTAACACAGAATGGAAGTATATAGGAGAGAGGCCCAAACCCGCAGAGCAGAAAGAAAAAATCCAACCTTGCCATCTAGTGGCTCTGACTCTTAGCAACCCTGTTCTTCTTAAGTAGCATCGAGTCGAATACGACTCAGAGTGACCCTAGGAACAACAGATTTGAACCGCGCCCCATCCTGTGCCTTTCTCATCTCTGACACACATGAGGCCGTTTCTGCAGTCATTATGTCTATCCATCTCATTGAGAGTGGTCTCACTGACCCTCCAACTTTCCAAGCATGATGTCCCTTTCCAAAGATTAGCTTCTCCTAGTAACATGTCCCTAGTACCATGACCCCTTCTAAACCCAGCCTGGACTTCTGGCAGTTCTCTGCTGATGTGCTGTTCCAGTTAGTTGTTTTTGGATAATCTTCAGTAGAATCTTGCTTGCATGTGAAATCAATGAGATTGTTCTATAGTTTCCAAGTGGTTGTTCTCCAGATTTCTTGGCACAACTTGGCAAGCACGTCCAGGGCAGCATCTGTTA
>NW_006399757.1:36260419-36267880 GCF_000299155.1 Elephantulus edwardii | reverse complement strand
CTTGGAGAAGGACATCATGCTTGGAAGGGTGGAGGGACAGCGCAGGAGGGGAAGGCCCTCTATGAGGTGGATTGATTCAGTGACTGGGGTAATCAGAATGGGAGTGTTAGAGACAGTGCAATTGGCACAGGACAGAACAGAGTTTAGGACTATAGCACATAGGGTCGGTATGAGTCGTGAGCAACTTGACGGCACATAACAACAACAACAACAGTAACATGTCCAACGCATGAGAGACAAAACTTCATGTTTTTGCCTTCAAGGGACATTCTGGCTGCACTTTTGCCAAGATATATCTGTGTGTTCTTTTGGCGATCCATTCAGTACTCTTTTCCAACACCACAGCTCAAAGGCATCAATTCTTCTATCATCCTCATTCATTACCTAGCTCTCATATTCGTGTAGCAAATGATTAAAAACACCCTGACCTGAATCAGATTAACTTTAGACTTCAAATAGACATCATTGTTCTTCAGTATTTCTGAGAGTTCACTGATAGCAGTCTTGCCTAATGTAGTAAATCTCCTGATCTCCTGCCTGCTGCTACCAAGCGTGTTGATTATTGATCCAAGCAAGATCAAATCATTGACAACTTCAGTCATTTCTCCATCTACCCTGATGTTGCAACCCTCCCAATGTTGACGTTTGCTTTCTTGATGTTGAGATGTAATCCATATTGAAGCCTACAGTCCTTGATCTTCTGTAGCTAGCTGTTTCAAGTCCTCCTCACTTTCAGCAAGCAACACTGTGTCATCTGCATAACTCAGATTGTTGATGAGTTTTCCTTCAATCCTGAGGCTACATGTTTCTTCATAGAGTCCAGCCAGTTTCACGAATTATTTGCTTAGTGTATAGATCAGGTCACAGGCGACTAGACCGCACCTAACAACAACAAAAACAACAACACACAAATTAAATAGATTTGGAAAAAGATATATCCCTGACACACACCCTTCCTGATTTTAAACCATACGGTGTTCCCTTGCTCCATTCCAACAACAGCTTTGAGGCCTAGGTAGAGATTTTTGAAGAGCACAATATTCTGGGATTCCCATTCTTCTCAGTGTTAACCATTGTTTATTATGATCCACACGGTCAAATGCCTTTGCATGGTCAATAAAACACAGACATTTTTCTGGGATCCTCTGCATTCAGGCAGGATCCATGTGATACCAGCAGAAATATTGCTGGTGCCGCGGAGAATAGAACTATGCCATAAGGTTTCTCCAGCTGCACGTTTTTACAGGAGCAGGTTACCTTGGTTTTTTTCCCACAGCCGCTGGTAAATTTTAAACCTAGATAGTCTAAAGCACAACGCCACTAGAGTCCCTCAGTCACATTTGCAGAGCTCCAAAGCTAGTCGCCTTCTCCTAGGCAGCATCCAAATGTTAAAATATGCCAAGAGTGACACCAAATCGTAAGGAAATTGGATTTCTAATGTCATTGGAACAACTGAATTTATTCTTTAGCTGGTAAGACCTATCATTGCTAACACAAGAAAAAGAAAGATCAAATTTGTGTTTTAATTGAGTCGCTCTGCAGAACAAGCTCTGACACTCCGAGGCGTATCCAACCAATCAGGACGCGCTCACACTGTCCGCCTACAAGTCCCAGCATGCACTGCTCGCCGGCCCGGACGCCCTCAGCGGCCTCCGGCTTTCCGTAGGCGCGTTGCAGACGTCTTGGCGGTGTGCTCCCAGAGAGCGGGCCTGGGTGGGAGTATTTGCAGGGTCGAGGAAATACTAAATCAGGGATCTTAACGGGATGCTGAGCGAGCTCTGGTGGCCTGTGGTAAGGAACTGAGCTGCAATCCCAAAGCCACGCGGTTCATACCCTCTGCGGGAGGGTAGACTATTCTCCCATGGTACTGAAAACCCGCTGGAGGGTCAGCTATGCTTTGGTTCCTACTCGACCGTACACAACAACCTACAGTGGACTTCTGGAATTAACTTCTGGGCCTGATTTAATCCACATCAACCTCGAATTCATAGAAAAAACGACGACCTCATATATTTTTCCCCATGCTGTTGGTAAATATAATGGAATCCTTCAATATTGGAAGCCCATCTGGACTCATAATGACACCATGTGACAGAAGCAACTCAATAGGCCCATAACACCAACAGTATTTTCTCCATCTATCATGATGTTGCCTATTAGTCCACCGATGAGGATTTCTATTTATGTTGAAATGTAATCCATATTGAAGACTGTAGTTCTTGATCCTCTAACAGCAAGCGCCTCAAATCTTCACTTTTGACAAGCAAGGTTGTATCATCTGCATAATGTAGGTTGTTGATGGTCTTCCTCCAATCCTGTTACCACATTGTTCTTCATAAAGTTCAGCTTCTCGAATGATTTGCTCAGCATACGGATTGAATAGCCATGGAGAAAGGATACAATCCTGATGCACATCTTGATTTTAAAACATGCACTCTTCCCTTGCTGTTTGAACAACAGCTTCTTGGTCTAGATATAGATTTAGCATGAGCATGATGAAATGTTTTGGAATTTCCATTCTTCTCAGTGTTACCCATACTTTTGTTACTATCCACATAGTCAATGCCTTTGCAGAGTCAATAAAATATAGACAGACATTCTTCTAGTATCCTTCTCTTTCAGCCAGGATTCATCTGACATCAGCAGTCATATACCTGTTGCTATGGCCTCCTCTAAATCCAGTCTGAAATTCCAACAGTTCTCAGCTGTTATAGTTGTTTTATAGCTTCAGTATGTGTTACATCTCAACATCAAGAAAACAAAAATCCTCACCAGCTGTGATGGATCAAGAAAAGATTGAAATTTTCAGCTATTTCATCTTACTTTGATCCACAATCCACACTGCTGCTACTAGCAGTCAAGAGACATGTACTGGTCTGCTGTCAAAGACCTTTCCAAAGTCCTGCAAAGAAGTGATGTCAGTTTAAAGACTAAGGTGCACCTGATTCAAGTCATAGCTTTTCCAATCACCTGCTAGGCATCTGAGCTGGACAGTGAATAAGGATGACAGAAGAACTGATATCTTTGAGTTGTGTTGGAGACAAGTACTGAATATCCCATAGACTACCAAAAGAACAAATAGGTATGTCTTGGACAAGGAGCAACCAGAGTGTACTTTAGAGGCAACAATGATGTTTTGTCTCACATGCTTTGAGCATGTTGTTAGGAAAGGCTATTCCTAGGAAGGGATATTATGCTTGGAAAGGTGGAGGGTTAGAGGAGAGGAAGACAGTAGGATGGATTGGTGTAGTGACTGTGTTAATGGGCTCAACTGCTGAACCAACTGGAAAAGTTCCGTATTCGTTCCTGTTCCACAAAAAGGTGCTGTGTGGTTCTGTTCAGTGCCATGTGTCCAGATTAAAAAGTTCAGAATAAAGATTGCTTTTGTTGTGTACTGTTGAGTCAAAACCAACTCATAGCTGACCCTCCAGTGGGTTTTCAGAGGCAGTAAATTTTTGCCTATCTTTCTCCCATGGAGCTACTGGTGGATTCAAACTGCATACCTTTGCATTCGCAGCACAGCTCCTTACCACTAAGCCACCAGAGCTCACTAGAATGAAGGTTGTTGTTGTTGTGTACCATAGAGTCAGAACCGAACCATAGCTGATCCTTAGGTGAGTTTTCAGGGCAGTTAATCACAAGGAAGGAGATTGCCCATCCTTCTCCCAAGGAGTGGCTGGTGGCCTTGAACCGTGTGCCTTGTGATTGCAGTGCAGCTTCTTGCCATTAGGCTTCCAGGGGTACATAAATTCTGTTTTGGATATATTGTTTGAGATGGTAGTGTGCCAAGATATGTCAGTAGAATAAAGGTGATTAGAGGTAGGTCTGAGGTGTACATGTTTTCCTAGGGAAACATGTAGTGGAGAAGAGAGGGAGTTGTTAATAAACAAAGAGCCCAGTGACATAGTAGTTAAACATTCCGCTGCTCACCAAAAGACTAATGGTTTGAAACCCCCCAGGAACTCCACTGATAAAAGATGATCACCACCATGAAGATTCTTGTGGTGTTGGGTGCTGTCAGGTCACAGCTCATAGCGACCCTATGAACAGCAGATCTGAATCATCATTGTCATCTCTTAAGGAGTATGAAGTTTCTTGTGGGGCTGATGGGGAAATTCTGGAACTACATAGTGGTGTAATTGTAAATATCTTTAAAACCATCTATATTGGGGAGCTCTGGTGGCCTAGTGGCAAGGAACTGCAACTACAATCCCAGAGGTGCAGGTTCAAATCCACCAGATGCTCTGCCGGGGAAGGAGGGACAATCTCCTCCTGTACCAGTCAGATCTGATTTGACGGTACACTCACAGAAAAACAATAAAATAAAAAAAAAATAAAACCATCTATATAATCTAAATAAGAAACATCAAGAAAACAAAAATCCTTAACACTGGACCCAAAACCAACTACATAATAGATGGAGAAAAGAATAACATTTTCAGCAATTTCATCTTATTTGGATTCATAATCAATACCTTTCATACCAGCAGTCAAGAAATCAGAAGACATGCTACATTAGGAAAATCTGTTAAAGGCCTCTCCAAAGTGTTAAAGAATAATAACTATGTAAGTTTAATGATGAAGATGCACTTTATCTAAGTCATAATCTTTTCAGTTATGTGTTATGCATCTGAAAGTTGGACAATGAATAAGGATGACATAAGAAGAATCAATGCCTTTGAGTTGTGTTGTTATAGAAGAGTGCTGAATAAGAGGGCTGCCAAAAGAACAAATATGTTTTGGAGGAAGTGAAACTAAGGTGCTCCTTAGTGGCAAGGATGGTAAAGCTTTGTCTCACATACTTTGGACATACTGTTAGGAGTGGCTATTCTTTGGAAAGGGACCTCATGCTCAGAGAGGTGGAGGATCAGCAAAAGAGAGAAAGACTCTGAAAAAGATGAACTGACACAGTGACTGTAACAATGGGCCCAAGTATATTAGAGATGATGAGGTTAGTACAGAGTAGGGCAGAGTTCAGATTCATTGTTCATAGGATTACTATGATTCATAGTCGACTCAATGGCACCTGACAATAAATAAGAAAATAAGATATTTTAATGTACCCAAGTTTCTGACTGAAAATTCATATTGCATTATTTGTTATTCCACCAATGTCTGGAGGCTTGGGTCACCCATGGTGGAAAGGTTCCAGACTAAGGCAAACTAAGAATCTACTTCTCAAAATTAGCCAATTGAAATAATTGTATTAAGGCTTATAATGCAATTCATTTACTCAAGACATATCATCAAGAAGGATAATGTCTGGAAGAGGAGATCACATTTTGTTAAGTAGAGGGTCAGAAAGGCAAGAGAGGTGCAACCACTGTGGGAGGCGGTATGGCACTTTCTCAAAAAGTTGCAAATAGAGATACCATTTGACCCAGCAATTCCACTACTGGGAATATACCCCAAAGAGACCATAAGTGACATCCAAACAGATATATGCACACCCATGTTTATCGTTGCTTTGTTCACAACAGCAAGGAGTTGGAAACAACCTAAGTGCCCATCAACAAAGGAATGGATAGAGAAGCTGTGGTATATTCACACAATGGAATACTGTGCTGCATTGAAAAACAAGGAACTCATGCAATATTATACAAAATGGATGACCCTGGAGGACATTATGCTGAGTCTCTCACAAAAGGACAAATACTGCATGGTGCTACTGTTGTAACGCAGAACTGACATCAGGGTTGGGGGGCGAATGAGAAAGATGGGTTCAATAATGTATACAGCATTGAAATAGATGAGGGAGAAAACTGTTTAAGAGGGAAAATTATTAGGTATTTTTGTCATGACAGGAGTCCAGAGCGAGGGCTGTGTAGTGAAGTGGACCTCGGGGGAGAAATTGTAAAACAATGAAAGAATTTTACTTTTCCAAGAGGGTAGTGTACTGGGGAGGGGGGGAGGTTTGGGAGGGGAGAAAAGTGCAACAGTGAATGAATGGAAATCAAAAGTCTCTGTAAATTTTCATTGAAACTGATAATAAATGAAAAGTGTTAAAAAAAAAGAAAGGCAAGAGAGACCCTTGCTGAAATGAACTAGCACAAGAGATTAAAGGACAGATTAGGACACATCTGAAATCAGGAGTATAATGCAGACCTGGACAACATTTGTTTCATTGAACAGAAGGTCATCATCATGAGTCAGAGTTGACTTGACAGCAGCTATCTACTTGTGTAGCTGTAGCCTTCCCAGCCACCTACCTAAATAGTCGTTAGGGTAAGTTTTTCATTGTAAAAATACATACATAAGACATTTAACAGTTTAACCATTTTCATGTGTACAATTCATGTGTAATTATTAAAAAACTCAAACTCATGGCTGTTAGAACCAACTCTTAGCTGGCTCTCTAGTGTGTTTTCAGAGGCTATAAATATATGGGAGGAGAATGCCTATCTTTCTTCCTCAGAGAAGTTGGTGGAATAAAACCACCTGCCTTTGGGTTTGGCAGTACCACTCCTTACCTATTAGGCTCCCTAGTCTTAGCTATAGAAAATATAAATTATAGATTTTTATATGAATATTTCAGGTGCTGCTCGTTAAGTAACTACAATTTGCCTTTGAGAATTTGGAAATATGATTCACTTAGGAAAACTTTTAACAAAAAATTATCATTAATAATTAATGAATTTATAAATGTTTTAAAAAGGCATGTTGCTTTTAAGGTATTTCATTATTCTAGAATAGAACTGTGCTTAAAACTAAAATGCATTTTTAAATATTATAAAACATTTCAAGTGTGTACAAAATCATAATATAAAGTGTATACAAAAACAAAGTAGTTAAAATAATGTCTCCATGCATCCATAGGCTTCTGTCTTTCCTCTCCTCATTATTTTATAGTTTGTCTAAGTTTTCCTATAGTGTTTAACACATCCTAAATTTTACTTATTGTATTTTTATTGTACAAGCCTTACTGATGCAATGGTTAAGTGCTTGACTGTTTACCTAAAGGTCAATTGTTCAAATGCAGCAATTACTTCAGGTTGTTGTTGATGTTGTTGTTGTTGTTGTAATGTGCCATCAAGTTGACTGCAACTCATAGCGACCCTATATGTACATTAGCTCTGAAACCTGAGCCAATCTCATCATCTCCGACAGACCTAATCCCATTGTTCCAGTCACTGAATCAATCCATCTCATCCTGAGTCTTCCTCTTCTATGCTGTCCTTCCATCCTTCCCAGATTGATGTCTTTCTCCAAGGACTGGCCTCTCCTGGCCACATGCCAAAGTATGTGAGACCAAGCCTCAAAATCCTCGTCTCCAGGAAGCAGCCTGGTTTCACCCTTTCCAGGACAGACCTGTTCTCTTAGCAGTCCATGGTGTGTTCAAAACTTTTCTCCAGCATCAGAACTCAAAGGCATTGATCCTTCATCTCTCATCCTTAGTTATTGTCCAGCTCTTTGATACATTGTAAGTAATTGCAAAGACCAGGTGCACCTTTTTTTTTTAAA
>NW_006399757.1:36259830-36260319 GCF_000299155.1 Elephantulus edwardii | reverse complement strand
TCCCAAGATGGTTCTGAAATTCAGGTGGGATAGACTCAAAGTCATATTTTGGTTCCTGTGATTTGGTTTAATTTTCCTCAACTTCAGCTTGAACTTGCATATGAGTAGTTGGTGGTCTGTTCCACAATCAGCTCCTAGTCTAGTTTTCACAGCTGATATTGAGTTTCTCCAACGGTTTTTTCAGCAGATATAATCAATCTGATTCCTATGCATACCATCAGGTGAAATCCATGTATATAACCTGTGTTTATGTCTCTTAAAAAACGTATTTGGGAGAGATCCAAGATGGCAGCGGAGGCAGAGACAGCGTGGTGAGCTGTGGGAGCAGTGATGGCCTTCCACAGACTTTGGCTTATTGATAATTGAACACTTAAACAATTGATGTCTGGCCCTCAGTGAAGATGGAGGCTCAACAGCAGGAATTCAAGGATTCCCAAGGAGAAATGGGCCAAAGAAGACGATTACCTATGCATTGGACAGGCCAAAGAA
>NW_006399757.1:36249990-36258368 GCF_000299155.1 Elephantulus edwardii | reverse complement strand
TTTAAAAACATATGTTTAATAATAATTAAAGGTCAGCTTTAAATTTTAGTTTATCATTAGTTGCATAGGTCTGCTTTGGAAAAGGACACCATGCTTGGAAATGTGGAGGGTCACCGAAAGAGAGGAAGATTCTCAACAAGATGGATTGACACAGAGACCAGAACAATGGGCTCAAGTATATTAAAGATGGTGAAGACGGTACAGGATAGGGCATGGTTCACAACTGCTGTTCACAGGGCCGCTATGAGTTGTAGTCCACTACAGGTTTCTTTTTAGTTATTAACACAACATTTTGAGTTAGTGGATCCAGAATTTAGATCTGGTAGAGCTTGCTCCAGAAGGAACATTCCTCCACCTTCGTGTTTGCAGACAGATCAAAAAACTCACCTAGAGACAAAATAAAAGGCATCACTTGATTGTGATAGGAAACTTACTGACCAGGGGGAAGATGTGGCACTGCACACCTCCAGTGGCTGCAACCCCTGAACATGGGAAGAAGCAGGTAATAATTCTATACCACTGTACCCCAACATGTTACCATGACAAGAATTACATTGGATAATGGAAAATGCTAACAGTGCACAAGCTTAGTGTAAGGGGAAAACCTACTTGATATATATCTAGTTTGGCAAACATGACCAATAACAATAGGGGAACAGTTTGTTCTCATTCTGCGAAGAACTTAGAAAAACAAGTCCAAGAACTCAGCTAGCTTAACTGAAGTGTAGTCATTTTGAGTGTTTCTAGGATATGCAAAGGGCAAGAAGCTGTTCTGCAATCCTGAAAGCATGTGGTTTGAGCCCACTAGCTGCCCCACGGGAGAAGGATGGACAATCTTCTGTGTGATTAACTGCTTCTGAAAACCTGCTGGAGGGTCAGGGTATGAGTCAGTTCTGACTCTACAGCACACAACAACAACAGAGTATGGCGCTCTGGTGGCAGAGTAGGTAATGTGTTGGGTTTTTAACTAAAAGGTCAACAATTTGAATGCAGCAGTCACTCTGAAAAAGAAAAATGGGCAGTCTCCTTCCATACAGATCTAAAGCCAAGAGACTTGGGAGAGAGTCACTATGAGTTGGAACTGACTTGATGGTAATGAGTTTCTTTTTGGTTTTTGAACAAGACATAGGCTTAATTAGCTTTAAAGACATTATCTTTCTGGTTGCTACCAACTAGAAAATGTGTGTCAATCTGTCATTTGGCTTTCTTTTAAATTTTGTTTTGTTTTGTAATTCATTAGGGACTCCTGATTCAGCTTGATGATTAATTAATTCTGTTTGAGCTAATGGGAAAGAACTAAAAATGAACCAAGATAATTTGTTTTTGGTGTCAGGTATGTTAAAATACTCACATTTGAATGCATTTCTAATGTCCATGCTGAGACAAAGAATGACTTCTGAGCATTATTATTTTCTGCTTCTAAACTAGTGTGTAAGTGGTTCACAGCTTATAATAGACTGTATGATAACAAGAAAGACTACGTGTAGGCTTTAGGGAGCTCTGGTGGCCTAGTGGTAAGACAGTGCACTGCAATCCCAGAGGTATGTGGTTCAAATCTACCAGATGCTCTGCTGGAGAAGGAGGGGGCAATCTCCTCCTGTACCAGTCAGATCTGATTTGACGATACACGTAAAAATAATACAATAAAAATTTAAAAAATAAAAAAGAAAGAAAGACTACATGTAGGCTTTAAAAAACAGTTCCTGGAAACAATAAAAGGGTTTTGAAAAGAGAATAAATTTTGCAAAATTTTATTTTACTCAAATGAAAAATGGAAATAACAGTTTAGGAAATTTATAGAAATCTGTTAGTGACCCTTAAATAAATAGTAACCCTATGAACCTGGAGAAAGGATGAAAGTTATACAAGTGTTGAGGTCTTTCGTTCATAGGGTCGCTAGGAGTCAACTACAACTTGACAGCACTTAACAACAACAACAGCATAGAGAGAGATAAGTTGGCCTAGTGGACAGAAAGTGATGCTACCAAGCCAAAGGTGGGTGACTCTAATCCATAGCCCTCAGGCCTGTTTTTAAAATTCTTTTTGGTCAAACATTCTTCTAGGTTGTATAGCCCTGGTCTGTCCACTTGCTGTATAGAGGTAACTTGTGGTTGCTGTGAAGGTGAACACTGTGGCACTGATGTGTCAAATGTGAGAATGGTTACCCATGGTGGACAGTGTTTGGTGGAGTTCCCCAATTAAAACAAGTGTGGAAGCAGAGTGGCATTCATCTCTGTAATAGCTAGCCTCTGGAAATTGTATGAACATGAAGAAACAATTAAAGTTATACAAATGTTCAGGTCTTTCATTCATAGGGTTGCTTTGAGTCACCTACGACTTGATGGCACTTAACAAGAACAACAATTTTAACTTATGTCAATTTCTTCATCCCTATGATGAAAGAACATTTATTGAGAGCATATTACATTTAATGAACTATTTTCACTTGTTCACCATTCTCTACTCAATTCACTCCAGTTTTTCCTTCGGCCCCACCACTTCACCACCATGACTTGTCAAGATTACCAATAACTTCCATCTTTGCCAAATCAGTGGTCTGTTTCCATACCTATTTTTCTAACCTCCCTATAGTCTACTAGATCACTCTCTCGTTGCAAGACTTTCTTTTCTTGGCTTTAAAAAAAAATTTACTAGCCACTATTCCTCAATTTTGTTGAATTTTACTGAATCTTTTTTCCTGGACCTCTAGAATGTTGGAGAGTTCAGGGATTTAGTCCTTAGGTTTTGTTTCACCATCTTCTACTTTTTAAAAATCTACTCACTTCCTAAATTTTTCTCAGCCAGTCTCAGCCAGGCTTTAAATAATATGCATGTCATATCAAACCTAAAATGTGTATCTACTGTTTTGACCTTTTTCTTGATCTCCAAATTCTGGATTTACAGCTTTTCACCATTGACACTGATAATCACCCAATCCAAGTCAACATGCATCCCCTGGATTAATGAATGACCCAGTGTTCAAAACAAAACAGTTGTTTCAATCACCATTATTTGTGCATATTTATTCCTAAAAGGCCATGGTTGAGAATAAATCTGCTTCCCCTACACCCCACAGAAGCCCTTTCTACATTTTATAAAAGATAAGCATTATTATTATAGACTACTGCTCTACAAAGTAACATTCTCAGCATGTCAAACAAAGTGAAAATGTAAAATATTATTGCTCATTGAGACAGTAAAGAGTAGTCATTGGTCCTTTTATACCTCAGGATTCCAAAGTGTTATTTCTGTTGTTTTGTTGTTGTTGTTAGGTGCCATCCAGTCCCAGGCAACTCACAGTGACCTGAAGAACAACAGAGCTGAACTCTGTCCTATCTGTGTCATCCTCATCAGTTCTGTCATATTTGGGCTCATTGCCATAGTCACTGTGCCAGTCCATCTGGCTGAGGGTCTTCCTCTCTTTCACCAACCTTCTTCCAAGCTTGATTTCCCTCTCCAAAGAATACAGTTGTTTCTATGTGCTGTCGAGTTGACTAAAATTCATAGACCTTGAGCACAATAGCTCTGAACCCTCCTCCAACCTGAGCTAATCTCACTGTCTCTAACACACCCACTCTCGTTACCCCAGTTACTGTGTCAATCCATCTCATCCAGGATCTTCCTCTCCTGTGCTGTCCCTCCATCCTTCTAAACAGGAGGTCCTTCTCCAAGGATTGGTTCCTTTCGGCAACATACCCAAAGTATGTGAGCAAAAGCCTCAAAATCCTTGCCTTGAAGGAGAAGCTTGGTTTCACCCTGTCCAGGATAGGCCTATTAGTTCCCTTGGCAGTCCATGGTATGTAAGTTCAATAATCTTTTCTAGCACTACAACTCAAAGGTATCAATTTTCCTTCTGTCATCGTTGGTTATTGTCCAGTTCTTTGATGAGCTGTAACTGCAAAGACCATGGCCTGGATCAGGTACACTTGGTCTCTAGACTGACATCGTTGCTCTTTAGCATTCTGGAGCAGTCCCTGACAGCAGATTTTTCTAACGCAATTAATCTTTTGATTTCCTGACTGCTGGTGCCAAGGGTACTGATTGCGGAACCAAGCAAGCTGAAATTGTTAACAATATCTCCAAGGAATAGCCTTTCCTAACCACATGCCCATACTATGTGATAAGAAGTGTTGTCAACTTTGCACTCTGGCTGCACTTTTTCCAAGACATATCTGCTTATTCTTTCAGCAGTCCCTGGAACATTCATTTAGTGCTCTTCTCCAGTGTAAAAACTCAAACGCAACAATTCTTCTGTCATCCTTATTCATTATCCAGTTCTCAGATGCAGAGGAAGTAATTGAAAAGACCATGGCCTAAATCAGGTGAATCTTACTGGCCAAACAGACATTGCTGTTTCTCAGTAGTTAGGAGAGGTCCCTAAGTGGAAACTGTACCAGTGCAGAATGTATCGTGGTCTCCTGATTGCTGCTACCAAGTATGTTGATTTTGGATTCAAGTAAGATGAAGTTGCTGACAGTTTCAGTTTTTTCTCCTTTTATCATGATGTTGCCTATTGGTCCAGTGGTAAAAAAATTTTGTTTTCTTGATGTTGAGATGTAATCCACCATATTGAAGGTTGTATTCTTTGATCCTCTGCAGCAAGTGCTTCAAGTCCTCTTCCCTTTCAGCAAGCATGATTGTGTTATCTGCATAATGAAGGTTATTTATGAGTGTTCCTCTGATCCTGTTGTCAGGTTTTTCACAGTCTAGCTTCTCAAATAATTTGATCATCATACAGACTGACTATTTGTGGAGATGCACAAGTAACCCTGATGCACACATTTCATGATTTTAAACCATCTAGCCTCCCCTTGCTCTGTTTTTGGACTACCCATTAAATATGGTTGCCAAGAAAATGTCTCCAGTGTACTCTTCAATTTTGTGTTCTTCCTTCTGCTAAATAAGAAGGGTCAAACTGGAGTCCAGACTTTTCTATTCAAAGAGATATGTTTATTAGGAAAAATACTTTACAAAGAAAAAAAAATGTTTTTCAAAGGGAGAGATACAGGAATGAGGCAATGCTAGCACTGGACAGAAAAATTATTTGTGTTTTTAAAGATTTAGAGACAGGGTTTCATGTTTATTAATAACGAAAGGTGTAGAATTCTGGGAAAAGACCTGTGTAGGAGGTGTTATGATAATGAAGGGAGCTGCCACTGGCTCTTCAAGATGAATGCTATTCTGGAGGCTTCAGAGTCAAGAGACATGATTTATTATGGAATGGTGCACATGCATAGTCACTGTGGACTCCAGGTTGAATTCTGTTCCAATAGAAGACTCTACTAGTGAACTGAGCATGCTTAGGAATCAGTTTGAGCAGTTCTGCCTGAAAAGCAACTTAACAGGAACTAAGTGTTCATTGCTGTAGGGCGTGAACATGTTCTATTTTTTTTTTAATTGTGATTTTTTTCAATTTTATTTTATTTCATTTTATTTTGTGTGTGTGTGTGTGTGTGTGTGTGTGTGTGTGTACCGTCAGATCGGATCTGACTGGTACAGGAGGAGATTGTCCCTCCTTCTCTAGCAGAGCATCTGGTGGATTCGAACCACACACCTCTGGGATCGCAGTGCATTTAATTGTGATTTTAATGAAGGCTTACGGAAAGGTTGAGTTTTCATTCATTCATTGTTGCACATTTTCCTTGTGCGCCTTCCCTTCACCCTCCCCCAGTCTACTTTGCAATGCACTTCTTGTTCCAGATTGTTGTCATATATATAATGTCTAATCATACATTCCTTTCAGGCAGTTCTTCCCTCATCTGTTCCAATGCAGTGTTCATTATCTATCCATTCTTTTCCTATTACAAGAAAACATCTGCCTTGTTGTTGTTGTTTGACATAATATCAGGCATCCTTCTCGAGATCTGGCTCTGGTTGCCCTGTCTCATTTCTAACTAAATTCAAGAACTTAAAAAATTGTAAGTA
Organism: Elephantulus edwardii; assembly: GCF_000299155.1. Taxonomy (NCBI): domain Eukaryota; kingdom Metazoa; phylum Chordata; class Mammalia; order Macroscelidea; family Macroscelididae; genus Elephantulus; species Elephantulus edwardii. The sequence continues at coordinate 36,252,443 of NW_006399757.1, read as the reverse complement.
TGTTGTTGGTAAGTGTCTCTGAATCTAGTATTATTCCTAGCAATCCTATGAACAACAGATTTGCTCCCTGTCCTATCCTGAGCCATCCTTATAATCTCTGACATACTTGATCTCATTATTGCAGCCATTCTGCCTTTCCCTGACCCTTGACCTTTCCAAGCACAATGTCTTTTTCCAAGGAATAGCCTCGTTTAACAACATGCCTAAAGTATGTGAGACAAAGCTTTTGTCATCCTTGCCTCTAAGGAGCTCTCCAGCTGTACTTTTTCCAAGACATTTCTGTTTGTTTGTTTTTGCAGTCCATGGGACATTCAGAGCTCTTCTACAAAACTACAATTCAAAGGCATTGATTCTTCTTCTGTAATCCTTATTCATTATCCAGCCCTCAGACACATAGCAGATGACTGAAAAGACTATGGCTGAATCAGGCATACCTTAGTCTTTAAGCTAACATCATTGTTCTTCAGTACTTTGGAGAATTCCCTGACAAGCAGGTTTTCCCAGTGCAAGACATTTTCTGATTTCTTGACTGCCGGTACTAAGGGTGTTTATTATGCATCCAAGTAAGATAAAATCATTGACAGTGTCAATTTTTTCTCCATCTACCATGATGTTGCCTATTAACCCAGTGGTGAGAATTTTGTTTTCTTGATGTTGAAATGTAATCCATTTTGAAGGCTATAATCCTTGATCTTCTGCAGCAAGCACTTCAAGTATTCCTTCCTTTCAGCAAGCACAGTTGTGTCATCTGCATAGCAAAGGTGTTGACAAGTCTTTCTCATATCCAAATACCACATTTTTTTTTCATAAAGTCCAGCTTCTTGATTTATTTTCTCAGGATACAGATTAAACAGGTATGGAAAAAGGATACAGCCCTGATGCACCTCTTTCTTGATTTAAAGATGTATTCCCAGGAAAGGTGTGTATCAGGGATGCATCCTGTCTCCCATACCTTTTCAATCTATATGCAGAACAGATCATTCAGGAGGCTGAAATTTATGAGGAAGATTGTGGCATCAGGATTGGAGGAAGACTCATCAACAACCCTGCATAATGCAGATGAAACAATCTTGCTTGCTGTAACTGAAGAGGACATGAGCCATTTCCTGCATGTCAAGGACTGTAGTCTTCAATATGGACTGAAGCTCAAAATCAAGAAAACACAGATTCTCACCAGGGAGTCAATTAGCAGCTTCTTGATGGATGGAGAAGAGATGGAGATTATTGAGAACTTCAGCTTGCTTGGTACCACAATCAAAATTCTTGGCACCAGTAGTCAGGATATCAAAAGATAAATTGCACTGGGAAAGTCTGCTGTCAAGGACCTTTCTAGAGCACTGGTGAGCAACAATGCCAGTCTGGAGACGAAGGTATTCCTGATCCAGGCCACAGTCTTCACAATTATTTCTAGGCATCAGAGAGTTGGACAGTAATTAGGGATGACAGAAAGATTGATGCCTTTGAGTTATGGTGCTGGAGAAGAGTGTTTAACATACTGTGGACTGTTGGAAAAACAAACAAGTCTGTCCTTGAGAAGGTGAAACCAGGCTGCTCCCTGAAGGCAAGGATTTAGAGGCTCTATCTCACATATTTTTGGTGCCTGGCCAGGAATGACCAGTCCTTGGAGAAGGACAACAATCTTGGAAGGGTGGAGGGAAAGCACAGGAAAGGAAGACCCAGGATGAAATGGTTTGATTCAGTGAAAGGAGCAATGGGTTAGGTCTGTTAGAGATGGGGAGATTTCAGAGCTAATGTACATAACTATTGCTATGAGTCACAGGAGACTCGATGGCGCATAACAACAACAACAACAACAACAACAACAACAGTGTTCCCTTGCTCTGCTCAAGTAACAGCTTCTTGGTCTGGGTATAGGTTTTGTATAAGTATATTTAAGTATTCTTAAGAATTCTCATTCTTGTCAATATTAGCCACAGCTTGTTATGATTTCCTTCCTCAATAAAACATAAAGATTCTTCTGGTATTCTCCACTTTTAGCCAAGATTGATCTGACCTCAGAAATTATATTCCTGGTGCCATGACCTCTTCTGAACCCAGTTTGAACTTCTGGTAATTTTCTGTCAAGGTGTTGTTTGAATTGTTTTTGGAAGATCTTCAGCAATATTTTGCTTGCTTGTGATATTAATGTTAATGTTCAATAATTTCTGCCTTCTTTGTTGGATCACCTTTCTTGGCCATGGGAACAAATACAGATTTTTCCCAGTCAGTTGGCCAGGTGACTAGCTGTCTTCAAGTTCCCTGGCACAGAGTGATGAGCACCTCTAGGGCTGTATGTCGTAGGTGAAACATGTCAAGATGTATTAATAATAAGTGATGACTGGAAGGCAAAAGTTGAAGTAAGACTGTTAGATGGGAAGCTTCGGCTGTTGGAAACATTTTTTAAAATATTTTAATTTATTTATTTTTCATTTCGATGAACATCTACAGAGATT
>NW_006399757.1:36213336-36246145 GCF_000299155.1 Elephantulus edwardii | reverse complement strand
GAATAAGCCAGCATTTGTTGCTTGCTGTTCTGTTAAATTTTGCTAGTCTTACTGGAGTGAGATGATATCTCATGGTTGTCTTGATTTGCATCTCTCTCAGAGCTAGGGATTTTGAGCATTTCTTTATGTGCGTATTGGCCATCTGAATGTCTTCCTTGGTGAAGTGCCTGTTCATTTCCTGTGCCCATTTTTCAATTGGATTATTCACCTTTATTGTTGGAAACATTTTTACAAAACAATGTTGGGAGCTCTGGTAGTCTGTAGGGGGCTGTGCTTTTAACCAAAGGCTGTGATTCTCTGGTGGGTTTGAATCCACCAAGGGCTTCTGGGAATAAAGATGGGGAATCTCCTCCCATGCAGTTTACATTGTTAGAATCCCAATGGAGGGTCAGTTATGAGATAGTTCTAAATTAATGTCAATGAGTTAAGAGAGTTCATACACCATGTAAAGAGATCAACAAGAAAGGTTCCGGAATCTCCAAGTCCCAAGTAATTTGTTGTGATTTATTCTTTTATTGTTAATATTAGTTTTGTTTCCTAATTTTCCCAGTTTATTTATAATGTGTTCATAATTTGTGAAGAGGTCCCTGACATATGGGTTTGTTTTTTTTTTCAAGGACAATTGACATTTATTTGCTGATGATTCTGACAAGACATATGTCAAAACCAACAGAAGTTAGAGTCTGTTAGGGAAGCCATTTCTTGCCGGCAGGTAAAGGTGGTCCATGAAGAATAACTGAAGCATCATCTTCAAGCTGATGCCTTGACTTTGGACAAGAGCCAGTGGGTGGACCTGGTCCTTCTTGCCTGGATGGAGGCTGCTGAGGAACTACTCTTGGGTCTGGTACTTGTGCTTGATGTGTTTCCACAGCTTCCCTTCATTGATGTGCTCGTAGATCATATCCGCTCCCTAATCGAACACCTGCTCGAAGAACAGGGCACCCACAGCGATGGCGAGGGCGAACGTGGAGTTCCTGCGGAATAGTAAGGAGTACAAATTCGCCGTGAATGTTGGGCCCGCCATGGTTCCTTACTGGCGAACTCCGACATAAGTTTTGTTGTTAGGTGCTCCAGTTGGCTCCAAGTCATACACAACATTACACACTCCTGTGCCATCCTCACCATCCATGCTATGAATGCCCATAGTTGCAGTCATTGTGCCAATCCATCTTGTGGGAGGTCTTCCTTTTGTTCACTGACAACAAAAGTATGTCTCAGCCTTTACAAAACCTAAATATTCTCTTGATCTGGATTGATTTATAAATTCCATTAAGTAAACGTTGTTGTTCAGTGCCATCGAGTCGTAGGCAACTCATAGTGACCCTATGAACCAAAGACCTGAACGCTTGGATAACTTTCATTCTTTCTTCAGGTTCATAGAGTTTCCAGAGGCAAGCTATTTCAGAAGTGGATGCCACTCCTGCTTCCACGCTTGTTTTAACCGGGGCGCTCCACCAAACACTGTCCACCATGGGTAACTATTATTGCATTTGACACTTCAGTGTCACAGTGTTCAGCATCACAGCAACCACAAGTTATCTCTGTATGGCAAATGAACAGACCAGTGCTATACCACTTAGAATGTTTGATCAAAAGCAATTAAAACCAGGCCTGAGTGCCGCAGATTAAAATTACCCACCTTTGGCTTGGAAGCATCACTTTCTGTCCACTAGGTCAACTGAGCTCTCTCTGTTGTTGTTGTTAAGTGCTGTCGAGTAAACATTTTTAAAACATCTTCATGAACATGAACTCTGACGAGCTGATCCATAATGCCTGCTGAAATTGAGGAACAAAAAAGTCTTACAATTGTGTTATTTGTATACATCATCAGAAGACCTGTTAGTACTTTTGGCTTCATTTTTCAGGGAAAGGTTTACTTTTTGGTGAAACGCTGTTGTTGTTGTTGTTTGGTGCCAGCGAGTCGTAGATGACTCATAGTGACCCTACATAGAGTTTCCAGAGGCAAGCCATTTCGGAAGTGGATGCCGCTCCTGCTTCCAGGCTTGTTTTAGTCGGGAAGCTCCAGCCAACACTGTCCACCATGGGTACCCATTACCACAATTGGCACATCACTGTCACAGTCTTCAGCATCACAGCAAACATGAGTTACCTCTGTACAGCAACGCACAGACCAGTGCTATACCACCTTAGAAGAATGTTTGACTGGAAACAATTTGAACCCGCCCGAGGGCCCAGATGAAAATCACCCACCTTCGGCTTGGTGGCATAACTTCCTTTCCACTAGGCCAATGTAGCTCTCTCTTTGTTGTTATTGTTGTTTGGTGCCGTGGAGTCATAGATGACTTATAGTGACCCTATGAACGAACAGTTCATACACAATTTCCAGAGGCAAGTCATTTCGGAAGTGGATGCCGCTCCTGTTTCCTTTGGTCAAATAACATTGTAAAAATGCCTTGCTTAGCTCCTTCTTTAACGATCCTACTAAAGTTAATTAAGGGAGATTTGGTGGCTGCTAATAGAAAGGTGGCACTTCTATGATGGTTTGAAACTACCAGCAGCTCCAAAGGGGAAAGATGGGTCATTCCTCCCCCCCCCCACCCCATGCAATTTACAGCCTCCAAAAACCTGTGGAGGGTCTGGTAGGAGTAGGTTCAGATTTGACAGTAATTTAGGATTTAATTTTGTTTTTGAGAAAGTAAATTATAGTATTGGTGAAGAATACTGAATATAGTACTGGAGAAATGAATCAATATGTTTTATAAAAAATTCAGCCAGATTGAGAAGATGGCAACCTTTAGTCCTGTTACACATGAGCCGACACTGACTCTATATAGCGAGTACATTCCCACTTGAAGCAATTTTCTGGGCATCATTTTTTGGTCTGTCCTTTTCGGTTGACCGAACATGAAACCTAAAAGCACTATAAAGTCGTTCGAATCCACCAGATGCTCTGTTGGAGAAGGAGGGGCAATCTCCTCCTGTACCAGTCAGATCCAATTTGACGGTACACACACACAAATAATACTTTTTTTCTTAAAAAAAGCACTATAAAGTCAGGGTGTCACCATCCCTAATTCAGTTCTTTCTTAAGGAATCCCATAAAATAATAAAACGAGGATGTCAGATCTAGCAGCACTGTTAAGTTATTCGTAGATGCAAAGCATTATAAAGCCACCTGGGGGAAAAAAATCATGTCCTAAGAGTAATGACTGAAGCTGACTGACGATAGATAGTAGTCCTAGTACTACTACAAGTTGTAGTGTCTCAGAATGTGAGAATCCACGAAAGCTTTTCTTTTACTGAGGTCTGTGCTATCTCCATCTTGATCTCTGAAAAGCAGCTAGGTTTTCGAGAAACTAGAATTCCCGGGAGGAGAAGGAACCCTCCAGGTCTGGACTGCTCGGTCCCCGGGCGCCTGTCTTGGTTGCCCGGTCCTCCCTGCGCTCTAGGGGGCGCCCGAGCACCGCAGAAGCATTCTCCGTGTAGCTGCAGCGTGGGCGGTCCTGGTGCAACACCTGCATGGCCGTGATCTCAGTCACGGGGGGTGGTGGGGCGCCTCCGCAAACATGGCCCCTTGTGCCCTCAGGTGCCATAAGCCGTCCTCCGCACAGACAGCCCTTCCACCGCTGCCCTCACCCGTTCTCCCAGGACTGCCCTCACACGTGACTCAGCGGAGATCCTCCGTAAGGGGGTAAAAGCTGGGTTGGCGGACTCCTGCAACTCGTGGGTCAGATCCCATGTAAGCCTACTCGCTCTGACCAGACCTGGCCCTCCGCCATCCCCGCCTCGTCTGGCTCCAGGCAAAACCCGGAGCCGCAACGCCGCCACTCCGAGGAGGCGGCGCGGCGCGCGGCGGTCTGGGCATGCGCCGTGCGCAGGGCCGGCTCCAGGCGCAAGAAGGAAGCGTTCACGGTGATCCCGGCGGCTGCGCTGGGGTATGCGGTACCGCCTAGCGTGGCTGCTGCACACTGCACTGCCTGGCACCTTCCGCCCGGTTCTCGGCGCCCACCTGCCTCCCCCAGAGTTCCACTGTAGGTAAGTGGAGCGCAGCGCCTGGGCCCTCAGGACCCCGCGGGTCACCGTGGTTTGGAGCGCCGGTTGCAAAGTGGTGATTCAGCACTTAAAGCCGCCGCCGCCCCTCCTCTCGTCGCCCGGTCCCGCCAGTCTGGGGCCCGGTCGGCCGCGTTGAGGCCGCCCCCAGGCTCCGGAAGGGCGGCTTGCCGAGCGGGAACGGGAGGCCTGTCTGGAGGAGGAGGGCTCGGGGCTGTGAAGGCGGTCGGGAGCCGTGTCCCGGGTCACATGTCACCTTGCAGAGGGCGCGGGACGCCGATCGAGACAGCCCGGCCGCTTCCCGGGACTGCGCCGCTCTCGGGCGTCCGCCCGCCGGGGCCCCGGAACGCTCGGCAGCGGGTGGAGGGACCCGGCGGGTCCGGGGAGCCCGCGGCTCAGCCTTCTGCCAGCCCCGCTGCCCATGTGGGGACTGAGTTGCCCGCAGTACGTGGAAGTGTCCGCGCGGGGAACTGGAAAAGTTTCTCTGGCCCAGCTCAGTGAGGACGAGAGCGTTGAGCTTCCCGTCCGGAGCCATCTGGGACCCTCGGAGACCTGGGGCGTCCTCCACAACGGCTCGCAGGGTGCACAGCCGAGGCCAGAGCGATTTTTGTGATTTCCCCAAGATCGCAGAGGTTGTGGCAAAACCAAGATTAGAAGGGAGGATTTGTTGGTTGTGTGTGTGTGTGTTGTTTTTTTTAAATTGCGATCCAGTAACGTGCCGTCTCCGCCGCAGCTGGGTGTTTGCGAGACCATTTCAGTCGGCTAGCGAAAGAGGAATACTCTTGACTGTTAATAAAGAGGAATTGGCAGAGCCGGGCAGTGATGTTGGATCTTAACTCTGTGCAGCATTTCAGCTGCTCCTGCTTTAATCAATAGTGTCGAGGAGCCAGTAAGTGATAAACCTCTTGGGTAAATGTGTTGTCTGCCTGCGACGCAACTTTGAGTCGTTGGGAGCTGATGGAAATGCCAGGTAATAGGGCAGGGTCAGGAGATGGGCGGTCCTGGCACCGTGTGCCCAGTGCTGTGCGAGGCAGAGATACAAGAGGAGGCCTGGCTTGGCCTTTTAAGGAAAGGCAGAAGGCCGGGGTGGATTTTATCCAGCCTCTGTGTGCAGGTAGTTTGAACTTGTCGTCTGACTGGAGGAGACCTAGTGAATGTCCTGGGGGAATTAGGAGGAACAAGCTTTTAACCTCAAGCTCATTCCTTGTCTTCCAATGTGAACCAGCTGATAGCTGACTTCCCAGCCAGTTTCCTGCAGTAAATCAGAAAGGGGAGGTTGCTCGCCTTTTTCTCACAGAGCTGCCGGTGGATTCGAACCTAGGAGGCGAAGTCTTTGGATTAGCAGCTCAACTCCCTATTGACTACATTTCGAGAGCCCCCTTAATAAAGGAAAAAGCCCTGAACATAATACTAGGTTGGGTCTTGCGTTTTAATTCAGTCTTTTTCTAGTGAATAGTAGGTGGAAAACTTTAAAATTTTGAGCCGAAAGTGATCTGACAAAACTGGTGATTTAGAAAATTAGTTTAAAGGGAGCTCTGGTGGCCTAGTGGCAAGAAGCTACACCGAAATCCCAGATGTGCCTGGTTCGAATCCACCAGATGCTCTGCTGGAGAAGGAGGGACAATCTCCTCCTGTACCAGTCAGATCTGATTTGACGGTACAATGCACAAAAAAATAATAAAAATTAAAAAAAAAAAGAAAATTAGTTTAGTGACTGGGATAAGAGAGAGATGTGAGGCTGAGAAACCGGGTTTATTCTTAATTGCTTGAAGCAGCGTAGTAACAGCTGTACCAAAAAGGAATGATATAAACCAAGAATATGTGGAACTTGTTTTCCTTCCACTGTTTCTCACTACCCTGTATAACCCCACAAAAACATGAGTAAAAACTCCAGAATTTATGGAGTTAAGTGAGAATGGTGAGCCTCAGGGTACCTCCTACTACACACCACTGTAGGATCAGAACAATTTGTCCTTAATTCATTGCTGATAGTCTCAGTTTTAGCTCTGTAGTGTCAGGAGCTCATGGCAGGTGTGCTTTTAAGGAAAACATCAACTCTAACAGTTTCCTACAACCAAATGGGCCAGTTACTGTTTGATTCCTTTTCTTCCATTCCTCTTCATTTTCACTGATGAAGTCCAGGACTTAGGTTGACCAACCAGAACTACAAGATGAGATTACTCTCAGGGAGGTAAGCTCTGAGAAGGAGATTCAAAGCGTAGTGGATGAGATTAAGCATCTAGAAAGCTTCACCCTAAAAATAAGTGGCTGAGGCTATTAAGGGAAACATGTTGTTATTGCTATGTGCTAGGAGTCAGAATTGACTATAATTGACCCACCAGCAGGGTTTCAGAGGCTGTAAATAGAAAGGGAAGAGATTGCCCATCTTCCTCTTGAGAAACTAGTGAATTTAACCTGGCAGAGTTCCCTAAGTAGAGTACAGGTACAATCAAAGGGCTCAGAGTGTGGTTTTAGGCTGGAAAGTATTGATATCTGTAGCTATCACATATTAAAATCTTAAGGAGGTTATATTCTGCTGTATCTAATGTTGTTAGATGCAATCTAGTTGCACATAATTCATTAATGACCGTGAACAACAGCTCTAAGCCCTGTTTTACCTGTGCCATCCTCATTAACTGACATTTGAGACCATTGCTGCAGTCACTGTGTCAATCCATGTGGTTGGGAGTCTTCCTCTCTTTCTTTCTTTGACTTATCTTTCCAGGTGTGATGTCCTTATCCATGGAATGGCCCCTCTGAACATGCCCCAAGTATGTGAGATGGAGCTTTGTCATCCTTGCCTCCAAGAAGCACTCTGACTTCATTTTCTCCAAGACATATCTATTCATTCTTTTTCCACTCCATACCATATGCAGTTCTTACCTCCAACACCTCAGTTTAAAGGCATCAATTCTTCTGTCATCCTGATTCATTCATTGTTCAGCTTTCAGATGCAGAGCAATTGATAGAAAAGACAGTGACCCGAATTTTAGTCTGACATCATTGCCCCTTAATATTTTGGAGAGGTTCTTGACAGCACACTTTCCCAAGACAACGAGTCTTTTGATTTCTTGACTGCTGGTATCAAGAGTAGGGAGTTCTGGTGGCCTAGTAGTAAGAATCTGCACTGCAATCTCAAAGGTTCATGGCTCAAGTCCAGTTGCTCCGGTTGCTCCATGGGAGAAAGATGGTAGCCTCTTCCCATGTAATTGACTGCCTCTGAAAACCCACTGGCGGGTCAGTTCTGGCTTGATGGTAAGTATCAAGAGTGTTAATTGTGGATCCAAGAAAGATGAAATCATTGACAACTTCAGTCTTTTTTCCATCTATTATGACACTGCCTATTGGCCCAGTGGTTAGGACTTTTGTCTTCTTGATGTTGACATTTAATCCACATTGAAGGCTGTAGTCTTTGTTAAGACTGTATTAAATAAGAGCCATTTAGCTCTTTACTGGAAGAGTTGGATTTTAAACCAGCTCTTGCTGATGTTAAAGCCCAAGCTCTTAACATATACAGTGCAATCTCTGCCAGTATTTGGACATTCATTTCCTGGTCAAATATCTTGAGAAAGACACAGTCTTTTTTTTTTTTTTCTATAATTATATTTTATTAATTTTCATAAACATTTACAGAGATTTTGGGAGACACAGTCTTAAAATAGCCATTTAATTTAAAAAGCAGTCCTCATTGCCCTCTGTTCAGTCATATTGGATAAGTTTGACTTGAGTGGAATTGGCTGAATTCTTGGGGAACCTGGAGGTAATATCTCTGTATCTGGCAGCCCCTCAAACATGTATCAGTCATTTCATTTTGCAGGCAGGCCTGCTTTGCATTTCCCTATTCCTTGGATTTAGAAACCATAGTATGTGAGGTTGAACTCTTGAGAAACAGGCCTTTAAATGACTTTCAGATAAAAAGAAAGCCTTTTAATATTTTTAAAGGATGGGATACCCCTTGGTATCTTATTAGTCTAGTCCACACAGACTAAAAAGGTTACGTTCTGCTTTTCTGCCTTCTAAGTTAGGGCTGTGCATCAGAGAGCTGGACAGTAACTGGGGATGATAGAAAGGGAGTTGATACCTTTGAGCTGTGTTGCTAGAGAAGAGCATACGATGGACTGCTAGAACAAACAAATTTGTCCTGGAGAGGGTGAAGCCAGGCTGCTCCTTGGAGGCAAGGATTTTGAAAGTTTGTCTGACATACTTTGGATATGTTACAAGGTGGGATCAGTCCTTGGAGATGGACGTCATGTTTGGGAGGATGGATAGACAGCACAGGAGAGGAAGACCCTCTATGCGATGGATTGATTCAGTCACTGGAGTAATGTCAGAGACAATAAGATTGGCACAGCATAGACCAGGGTTTAGGGCTATTGTACATAGGGTCGCTATGAGTCACAGGTGACTTGATGGCACATAACAACAACAACAAGTTAGAGCTAGTGACCGTTTCATGGAGATTGGCAGGTAGAGCATTAGTCCAGTAAAGTATTCATAAGAATGAGTTTACTTCCTGTTTTCAATCTCTCAAATATATATCCAGAAGATCAGTTTATTTTTCAGGCAGGTGACAAGGCAGGAGCTTCTTTCAATCTAAAAGTAAGCTAGGATTTTTATCACAGAACTCTGCATACTGTTTTTAAAGGTAATAATCACATGCTGCTCCCAGAGGGTAAAGTTTTATGTCCCCCCTTCTCTCCCTCTGTCTGTCTCTATCTCTCTCACACACACCACACACACAGTAGGTGCTCAATACATAGAAAAATTAATGAACAATTAGAGGTCTTCCTTCAAAACCAATGTTTTCTTTTTTTTTAAATTTTAAAATTTATTTTCCATTTCCATTCATTCATTGTTGCATACTTTCCTCCCTGCCCACTCCTCCCCTCAGTTTGCTTTTCTCTTTGACAAGTAAAAAAAAAAAATTCTTTCATTGTTACACAATCGACTCCCGCCCAGTCCACTCCACTATGCAGGTTTTGTTCTGGACTCTTGTCATGACAATAATACCTAATCCTATATTCTTTCTAAACAGTTCTCTCCGTCATTTGTTTCAATGCAGTATATTTTATTTATCCCCTCTTAGTTTTTCCCCACCTCTGATGTCAGTTCAGCTTTACAACAGTGGCACTATGTAGTATTTGTACTTTTGTGACTGAGATATTTCACTCAGCATAATATCCTCCAGGATCACTCATTTTGTAAAATATTTCATGAGTTCCTTGTTTTTCAGTGCAGTGTAGTATTCCATTGTGTGAATATACCACAGCTTCTTTATCCATTCATTTGTTGATGAGCACTTGGGTTGTTTGAAACTCCTTGCTATTGTGAACAAAGCCTGAATAAAGATGGGTGAGCATAAAACTGCTTGGGTGGCAATTCTGGTTTCTTTAGGATAGATTCCCAGTAGTGGAATTGCTGGGTCAAATGGTATTTCTATTTCCAATTCTTTGAGAAAGCGCCCTTCTACTTTCCATAGTGGTTGCACCATTTTACACTCCCACCAACAGTGAGTAAGGGTTCCTGTTTCTCCACAAACTTGCCAGCACTTGTTATTTGCTGTTCTGTTAAATTTTGCTATTCTAACTGGGGTGAGATGATATCTCCTAGTTGTTTTGATTTGCATCTCTCTTAGAGCAAGGGATTTTGAACATTTCTTCATGTGTTTGTTGGCCATCTGAATGTCATCTTTGGTGAAGTGTCTGTTCATATCCTGTGCCCATTTTCCAATTGGGTTGTTTACCTTTATCTTGTTGTGGTGCTTGAGTATTTTATAAATTCTAGATATAAGTCCCTTATCAGATATGTCATTACCAAATATTTTTTCCCAGTCTGTGGCTTTCTTTTTTACCCTGTTGGAGACATTTTTGGATGTGCAAAGGGATTTTTATTCTTAGACGGTCTCATTCATCTATTTTATCATCTCTTGGAAGTGGTTATGTCTGGAAAATGGAAAATAGAGAGCAAGAAAAGTGTAAGTGTGTGCATGCATGTATACATATAGTGTGTTTTCAGACTGCCTTGTAGGATTATTTGACTCTATATGCTGTGTGGCAGTATAATTTTCATTGTAAAATAAAATTTAAAACAAAAAAAAACCCACCCCAATGTTTTCTGCTCTCTGAAGTTTCACTTAGGTGATTATTGTTACATTTTTGCAGTTTAGCCTAAGAATTGGAGTAAATTTTGAAACTTTCTTTCCATGACTGCCTTTTCCTAGTTGGTCATCATGTGCTGTGCTCTTGGGGTTTTCATCTGTTTCTTGGAATAATCTTGACCCTCATCACCATTGTGACAGGTAGTGATCATCTTTCTTAGGATCTTGTAACAGTAAGTTTTCTAACTGCTTTTTCTGATCTTTCATCTCTCTGCATTTAATCCTAAGCACTATTTGCTTAATCTTGCTTATATACACAGTATGTCAGAAATGATGAGGATGAAATAAGATAGGACAGGGTTCAGATCTGCTGTTCATAAGGTCGCTGTGGATCATACTCGACTTGATGGCACCTAACAACAACTAATATACCACCACTCTTACCAGTGAGATGGATTGACATACTGACTGTAGGAGTGGGTGGGCTCAAGTGTGTTTGAGATGATGCGGATGGCACAGGATAGTTCTGTTATTCATAGGATTGGTATGAGTTGCATTGATTTGATGCTACCTAACAACAGCAGCACCATGCCATTATCTTACCTAGACATCACCAGTGGTTCTACACTATTCCAGGCTTAAGTCCAAACTTCTCAAGTTGGCCTCTAAGCATCCTATAGGCTGATCTGGGTTTAGTTAGCTTTTCAACCTAACTTTCTTCTTTTCTAGTCAGATTTACCAATTTGTTAACTCCTGTACATGACTTGTTTATTTCTACTTCTGGGATCCTCTTTCCTCTTTTCTTCAAATGACTAATTCCTATCCTCTTGTTAGACCTTATACAAGCCATGCAGTTATTATTCCCTTTCCTGTTCTAACCGTTTAAAGGGTTCAGCATGTATTTAGGATTTAACAATATATTGTTTATAGTGTTTATTCTTTTTATTTACAAAGTATTATATGTGTCAGAGGAAAAGGACCTATTGAACAAACTATGTATCTACCACATAGTTTAGAAAAGAAAGTCTTCCCTGTAATTTCTAAGTCTCAGTGCTACCCTCCTGTCATGGATTGAATTGTATCCTACAAAATTTGTATCATCTTGGGTAGGCTATGATTCTCAGATGTTAATTATCCTTTATGTTGTAAATTCTAATCTCTGTGATGTTAAATGAGGTAGGATTAGAGGCAATTATGTAATGATATAATCATTCCTATGTCATCATCTGAAATGTGACTAGCCAATCAGTTATAAAGGGATTTGGGTGGGATGTTGTTAGGTGCCCGAGTTGCCTTTGACTCATAGTGACTCTATATACAATAAAATAAATCTCTGCCCAATCCTGCCCCATCCTTTCATCTCTGCTGAGTTTAAATGCATTGTTGCAGTCCCTGTGCCAGTCTATTTTGTTGATGACATCCTCTAAGGACTGTCCCCTCCTGGTAGAATGCTCAAAGTGTGTGACAAAAAGTCTCACCTTCCATGCTTCTAAGAAGCACTTAGGATGCACTTCTTCTGAGACAGATCTGCTTGTTCTTTTGGCAGTCTATGCAGTGTTCTTTGCCAGTACACCAATTCAAAAATATCGATTCCCCTTTGGTCTTCCTTTTTCATTGTCCAACTTTCACATGCATAGGAAGCAATGAAAATTACATGGCTTGAAGCAGAGGCACCTTAGTTTTTAAAATGACATTTTTACTTTTTAGCACTTTCAAGAGGTCCTGGGCAGCAGACATGCCCAGTTCAATGTTCATAATCTTGACTGTTGCTTCTATGAATGTTGATTGTGGATTAAGTAAATTGGTAGTCACTTGCCATGGTTTTTGTGTAATTAAAGTGAAATAAAATGAATAATTCAGTTCTTCAGTTTACCTACCAACATTATATGCTGGAGAGACTAAAAATTGCTTAATATGGCAGTATATTTACAGCACATTTGCACTACCACAGAAATTATACCAGCTAACTTGATCTCCCATGTGAAGCTTTTGGACTCTGGAGGGTAGGTAGTTTTAATTGAAAGTCAGATGTAAACTGTTTGATCATTTTTTATGTTATTGACTATTGAATGTAAGCTGATTGGCCCTGTGGATTTAGTTAACAGTCAGCTGTGGGCTGGAAGCCTCTTGCTTAAATCAATCAGGACCTGGTGGGCAGGCCTTTGTATTTAAAAGTCTGTTGGGTCCTGACTAAGTCTCCAGTTTGGAGGCTCCTGTGTGAAGCAGTTGGATTCTGGAGGGTAGGTTGGTGTTAATTTTGTTTGGGAAGAACCTTGTTCTAAGTGATATAGTACTTGTCTGTCAGTTTGGTGTACTGAAATAACTTGGGGTTGCTGTGATAAGGAAAGCTGTGCCACCGGTGTGTCAGATGTGGACAGGGTTTGGTAGAGCTTCCAGATTAATACACACTTGGAAGTAGGATTGACATCCACTTCTTAAATAACAGACCTTTGAAAACCCTATGGTCACTAGAGAAATGATGATAGTTATAGAATAAGTTTTGGATCTTTTTTTCATAGGGTTACTGTGAGTCGTACTTGACTCCAAGTCACTTAACAACAACAATTTGATCTCTATTCTGAGTATTGTCAAGTGTATATCCCTAGCCAGAATATCTTCCTTGGAATTCATATTTAGGTAATTAACAGCCCATTCAGTATCTTCTCGTTGATGCCCCGTAAACACAAAGCTCAAGCTCATTGCTGTTGAGTCAGAACTGACTCTGTCTGACCCTCCAGCAGGCTTTCCAAGGCTGTTAATTGCCCATCCTCCTGTGGAGCTCTTGATAGAGTTGAACCACCAGAGGCCTGGCCTTTGAGTAGTTGTTGTTGTTATGTCTCATCGAGTTGCTTGCGATCCATTGCGATCCTATGTACAATAGCCCTAAACCCTGCTCTGTCCTGTGCCAACCTCACTGTCTCTGACACACCTACTCTCATTACCCCAATCACTGAATCGATCCATCTCATCAAAGGTCTTCCTCTCCTGCGCTGTCCCTCCACTCTCCCAAACATGATGTCTCTCTTCACGGACTGGTCCCCCTTGCAACATGCCCAAAATATGTCAGACGAAGCTTCATAATCCTTGCCTCCAAGGAGCAGTCCGATTTCACTGTCTCCAGGACACCTGTTTGTTCTCCTGGCCTTTGAGTTAACAGTGCAAATACCAGTGTACCACATGGCCAGAGCTCCTTATTTCATGTTTAAAATCTATCTCCAGATCCTCTCTCTCAAAATCTGTTCCTCCTATAATCCTCCCATATCCATGAATGACATCTGTTTTCCACTTGTTTAAACTCTAGCAATTTGGAGTCACCTTTGACACCTTTTAAAATTTATAGCCTTCATCCAGTTGGCATATTCATCCAAATTCTGACCAGTTATTACAACTTCGCCTGCCACCAATTTGGCTCACATCACTGTCTCTTACTCAGATTACTATTATAAGCTGTTGACCAGTGTCCTTCCTTCTCTCTTCTATCCACATTCCATGTACTTGTCACACAGGCTGAATGGTCTTTTTGATATCTAAGTCATATTTTTGCTGGAGAATGCTAAAATTGATGCAGTTGATCCCCATTTTGCTCAGATTTAAAGACAGCCATTATAGTGTCCATGAGGCCCTATTGACTTTCTCACCTCTCACCAACCTCCTTATCTTGTTTACAAAGTAATTGCTATCAGACCACTTCAGTCACAAATTTCCTTGTTAGATACCCTCTTGCCTCATGGCATGTGCACTTTCTGCCCTCTACTTGAAACATTGACGATTACTAATGCAGGAAAGGCTTCACAGAGAATATAGAATTTGAGCAAATATCTTTGCAAACAATATGAAGGGAAAAAGATTTTGAGTGAAAGTTTCCAAATCACATTGGTTTTTCAGTCATTTATAGATATTTTCTATTTCATGGTAGCCTAGTGGTAAGGAGTTGCGCTGCCATCCTAAAGGTTTGAATCCACCATCTGTTCGAAGAGAGAAAGATTAGCAGTCTCCTCTGATGTGACCTAAAGCCTCTGAAAACCCACTAAGAGTCTGCTAAAAGTGTTCTTACTGGACAGCACACAACAACAATGTATTGAATTAATTACAGTGTCTAATGTTTATTGCCTTTAGTGAGAGAGAAGATTTTGATGGGCAGAATAGTATAGAGCTAGGAAAATTCACAGTATAATCAATGGGAGATGATACTTTATCCATAGCAAGTAGAGCACCTCAGCATCTAACAGCATAGCATTTTTCTTATAAAGAAATTAAGGGTTGGAGAATATCTTCATTTACTTGCATCTTTGTGTTGCTTACAGGTACTAATTTGTTTTGCTTTATATTGTTTTCACCTCTTTGTTTCTAAGTTGATTTGAAAAAGGGTAAGACAATATGGTGAGAAAAAGCTTTACATGTGAATTTGACATTAGCTAGCTAAGTGGTTCTAGGTCTTGGACTAGGTCATCTTTTTATAATCCCTGCTACCTTCATTGGGAGCTCTGGTGGCCTAGTGGCAAGAAGCTGTGGTGCAATCCAGAAGACACATGTTTCAAGCTGCTCTGAGGGAGAGGATGAGCAGTCTCCTTCTGTGAGATTAATTGCCTCTGAAAACCCACTGGAGGATGTCTGTAGGTCAATTCTGATTCTGTGGTACATAACCGTGAATCTGATATTTTTTTGAAAAACTTATATTTAAAAATTTTTTTAAAAAAATTTGTTTTTAAAATATTTATAAAAATTTAGTCTCATCTAGATCAGAAAAAAGAATTTTGCCTTACACTTTATAAGAATTATGGTTCTGAAAATAGGCACGTTTCTAATAATTAAGACTCTTGATATTAGTATAATTGAATTTCTGACAGTAGAGATTATGTCATTGTATAAAAGATTGAAATGATGTATTTTAAATAATATTCCTTTGCCATCTTATGTGGTACATATCACTATTTGATGGTGATACTATCATTTTAACTGACTGATAGTCTTAGTTTTTAAAATCTTGTTTCCTTTTTAATAGCAGTAGTCTTCAACAAAGATTAATGTATGAGGAAGATAATGTTCATTTTGGTGGCTTTTTGTCTAAAATCATGCCACTTCTCTTGTAATAGTAACTGGATTGTGTGTGTATGTGTGAATATAAAGAGTAGAATACTGGGACTTGTAATATATTAAATTTTGGTTTCTTATACTCAGGTTTCACTCTGGAATTTATCAGTCTTTGGTCCTTTACCAAAGATATCCGGAGTTGGAGCTATTATGAGTTAAACGGCAAAAAAAAAAAAAAAAAATTTGGTTTCTTTGTGTATTTTATTTTTGGGAGTTACTTTTATTTATCCATCTCAGATGGAAAAGGGGGTGATGCATATTTAATACATAATTGACTTTCTGGAAGCATGAGACTTTGAATTAAATACTTGAAATGGTGACTTTCAAATTATAGGATATGTCACATATATATTAAAAATCAATCATTCTGCCCATAGAAAACTTAATTTGTTTAATATGGGTGATTTTAAAATGAAATATATAAACGAATGTTCTTTAAAAAGTCAAACCAAATAATATATATATATATATTATATTTCAACATAATACAGAGTTCTAAGAGTCAAATACTTCCAAAAGATTCACAGGGGGAAAATAACCAGCAGTTCACTATTCTTTCTTAATCCTCTTCTCCACCCTCCATAGAGATAACTATTGTTTCTTTTGGAACTTATCTCCTTATTTCCAAATAATATGCTATTCTGTTATTTCTTAAGTTTAGACAGGACCTGTTGATTTGTTCTTATGATAAGGAAAGATTTATCTTTCACTCTTGCATCATCTTACTTATTAAAAGAGTTCATCCCATGTTTTGGATATAGCAGTATTCAATGTTTGACATTGTTATGAACATCAGTGTTATTCATTGCTTAGCCAAATAGCGTACTTTGATTATGTTCCTTTTTGTGTGTTTTTTTAATCTTGTTTTCTTGCTTTATCTTGGTCATTTTCTTTTTACTTATTTATTTTTAATTTCACTTCTGCTTTACCAAGTACAATGTGTTTCTCTAGGGGACTGATCCCTCCTAATAGTAATATGGCATAGTATGTGAGGTTAAATCTTGGCACCCTAGCCTCCAAGGAAAATTTTCACTGTACTTCTTCTAAGACAGATTTGTTTGTTCTTCTGGCAGCTTGCTTGGTGAAGTTCAGCAAAAAAGAAGACGACCATCAATAAATTAGATTGATACAGCAGGGCCAAAACAGTACATTGAAGCGTAGCAATGGTTGAGGATGGTGCAGAACTGGGACATGTTTTGTTTTACTGTACATGGAGTCACTGTGAGTCAGAACTGACTCAATGGCACCCAACAATAATAACGAAAACAGTGCATTCCATAGTCTCCCATAGGCAATAATACAGTTTTCTACACGATTTAGTTTATTAGATGATTGTTAACTCTGTTTTTCCCCCCTTTGGAGGCTTTCCATCTGGGGACTTCTTTTCTCCAATTACAGTTGAGACTGCTTGTTCTCCAGGTGTGATTGCTCAGAATTTCCCTCTTGCTGGCATTTATTTCCTAGAGTTCATATTTTGTTCTTCCCTGTCTTATTCCTACATTGAAGAAATAGCTGGTATACTTCAAGCATATCTTTCAGTAGCTTCTTGAGAAAGTGACTCTGGGAGATAACTTTTTAATGATTTCCTAAATAGAAAAGTATACATGTGGATTTTAGTCTTTTTTGGGCTCAAACCTATGACTGTGAATGTATACATATGTACAAGCCTACAAAATGTAGAGAGATGACCCGAAGAAGACTTTTACTCTTCTTCCTCTTTCAATTCTAGAATTCTAGTATTCTGGGCATTTGAGACCGCAGTTATCTCACAGATTATTTAACAAGTGGTTAAAGGCAACAGACTTTAAAAGAGAACTTCTGCAAGACTTTGACAAAAACATATGACTTCTCTTTTCTTTAATTCAGTTTAAAGATACAAGAAAAAAAAACAAACATAATCAGCACCTCTTTCTGAGGGAGCTCTAGTGCCCTAGTGGGCAAAGACTTGCACTGCCAACGCAAAGGCAGGTGTCTCCAATCCAGCAGAGGCAGAAAAAAAATGGGCGGTCTCCTGTGCAATTTACAGCCTCTGAAAACCTGCTGGAGGATCAGTTAAGCCAGTTCTGACTTCATGATGCACAGTTGGGTTAGTGGAGGATCCTGTTTGATCTCGATGTCTGCCTTTCTTCCTTTGGCCTCCTCTCTGGTTTCTCAGCGCTCTGTTGATGACTCATAGGGATCACTATATACAAATCTTTAAGAGGCTGGGAGTAACATCACGTGGCTTAAGGTAATAAATAATATATTTTAGAGTTCAGCATGTGCTTCAGGAAGATACCAGGGAGCTTAACTCCCAGTTCTGTGTTTGTACTCCAGACTCCTCTGGATCCTGTCTGGTGACATCTTTGTTATTGTTAGGTGCCATCAAGTCAACGCTCCTCTTCATGACTCATTATGTACAACAGGGTGAAATCCTACCAAATCCCTTCCCATCCTCACTCTCTCTGCTGTGCTTAAGCGCATTGTAGTCACTGTGTATATTCCGTCTCATTGAGGGGCTTCGCTAATGTCTTTTTCTCTACAATTCTACGCCTCTGAGAACCAGAGTGTCTCAGAGTAGTGGAAAAGTTGTTCTGCACATTATCTAGACTACCTAAATTATAGCCCTATGTATCATGGATCTGTTTTGTGCTGCCAAGAACCTCTTTAAAGTGGAATGTTAAAGAGCAGAGTTACTAATTTACAGCTTACAGTGTGCCAGCCACCACTTTTTTTATGAGGATGTTTCCCCCTTTTCTTTCTTTTTAACTTTTTTGCATGACCTATCTCTTTTCATCAGCCACACCTTTGTTGCATTAACTTAATAAATCTTTTCCACTTGTTTTGCTTTATATATAAAAAGGTATGTATGGCCCCTCTCATGGTATTTTCAATGGCTTCTGGTAGCTTAGAGCATAAAAACAAGGCAAATAGGAGCAATAATACCAGGAAAATGCCATTCCTAGAAGATGAGTAGACAAGACCATTTATAGTCAGGTAAGTACATGGTTGAAACATTTATTGAGATTAACAGGGAGGAGAAGAGAAAGAGAGGAGTGAAAATGAATTGATAAGTTAGGTGAGAGGAAATACAATATAAAATAAGGGATTGATTCAATATTGTAATTAAAATGCAAAAAAAGTTGTGGGAAAAATAGTGTGTGTGTGGGTGTGTGTAACAGCTGTATGTTTACTGCAGGTCAGTCTTTTAATATGTAACATTCCTTAGCTTTTAGTATGTTCAGTGTTGTGCTACTGTGAACATCCCCATAATAAATGATAGACATTTTCATTATCTGAAAAATAAACTCTATGCTGTTTAGCATCACTACCTGTCTCCTTTTTTCATACCCTGACTGACACTCACTGATGTACTTTCTGTCTGTCTGGATTTGTCTATTTTGGACCTTTTGATAAATAACAGTCCTGTGTTGTGCAGTGTATTATGTGTGGATTGGCTCACTGAAAAGTCTGTAATTTGAATCAACCATCTGTTTTCTGAGTGGAGTATGGACAAAAAGATGTGCCACATCATAAACCCAATAGAGGCTTACTGCAAACTGGGATCTGCTTGATGCAATGGGTTTGGTTTTGGACTTTTTCTATAAATGGAGTCATACAGTATGCGGTCTTTTTATCTGTGACCCGAACTTTTTATCTTTCCACATAAAAATACCTCCAAGATTCACCCATGTTGTATTTGTGTAGTATCATTCCTTTTTATTGCTAAATAATAATCCATTGTGTGGATATACCAGATTTTTATCCATGCATAGGGGCCTATGGTGACCCAGTGGTAAAAAGCTATGCTGCATTCCTAAAGGCACGTAGTTCAAATTCACCATCAGCTTCACGGGAGACGGATGGGCAGTCTTCTCCCCTGTGATTAACTGCCTCTGAAAACCTGCTGGAGGGTCAGCAATGAGTCAGTTCTGACTTGACGGCACCCAACAATATATCCATTCATAATAATGATGCTGTGAACATTCGTGTACAATTTTTTTTAAACTTTATTTTATTATTGTGTGTGTGTGTGTTTGTGTGTATACTGTCAAATCGGATCTGACTGGTACAGGAGGGGATTGTCCCTCCTTCTCCAGCAGAGCGTCTGGTGGGTTCGAACTGTCATGTACAAATTTTTGTGTGGACACTGTTTTAGTTGTTCTTGGGAATATACCTAGGCGTGGACTTATTGGATCATATAACTTTGGACGTGCTGCTAGGAGGATTCAGTCCCTGGAAAAGGACATAAATTTTTTTTAATAAGCAGATCATAAATGAGTGAAGATTATTAGGCTACTCACAAAAACTTGAATGAAAGGAGAAAACCAATTCAGAAGATATATAGGAATGTATCTTCTGGCTTGATTTTTCTCAAAACAAGAGTGTAGTAGTATAGTTTCTCAAAAGAGGAAATAATTCTTGGTAAAATATAGATGGTCAGTGAAAAAGAGAAAGACCTTTAAAGATGGATTGACATAGTTGCTACAGCAGCAAGCTCAATCGTGGCAACAATTGTAAAGACTGGACAGTGTTCATTCAGTTTTGCGTATGGTTATCATGACAGTGAATGGACTCCATAGTATCTAATGCTTATTCCAAGATCACAAAAATTTACCATTATGTTTTCTTGTATTAGAAAACATTGCTTTAGCTTTACATTTAGATGTTTGATCCATTTTTAATTAGTTATATATGGTGTGAGATAAAGGTCCAGCTTTATGTTTTTGCATATGAATGGATATTTCATTTTCTCAGCTTTATTTACTGAAAAGACTATTCTTTCCCCATGGAACTATTTTGGCATGCTTGTAAAAAAATCAATAAACTTTTTTTTTTAAAAAAAAACCCGTGGACTCTCAGACTATTGCATTCATCCAAATGTCTCTCAATTCCGGTATTTTGAGTGCTGTAGCCTTTTGATAAGTCTGGAAATCTGGAAGTATGAGTCTTTCAATTTTGTTTTCTTTTCAAGATTGTTGGACTATTCTGGGTCCTTTGAATTTCCATACAAATTTTAAGATCTATTTGTCAGTTTCTAGAAAGAAGGCAGATGTGATTTGATCTTTATGAAGACTGTTGACATCTTAAAAATATTAAATCTTCCAGTACACAAACATGATGTCTTATTTACATATTATTTTTCCATTTCACATAACATTATTTTTGTTATTTTAGAGTGTAAGTTTTACACTTAATTTTTTGAAAAAATTTATTTGTATGAAAGGTTATAGTTAATTGCTTTTCCATTCAACCATTCATACATGTTTTGTTTTATAACATTAATTATAATACCCACAATTTAATTCCTACTTCATACCTATGGTTCTTGTTTCAGTTAATTCTATACCTTCCTTCTGAGTTTTTATCCAAGACAAATACAGTCTTTTGGATCATATATGGTTGATTTTTTTCCCAAGAATTGAGTACTTCTTTTTTTTTTCTATAATTATATTTTATTAATTTTCATAAACATTTACAGAGATTTTGGGTTTCCATTCATTCATTGTTGCACTATTCTCTCTACCCTCCTCCCAGTTTGTTCTTGTCCAAATGCCACAGTGCTTGTCAAATCCAGTTCTGATTAATCTTCTTTGACAGTGTGTCCTTTGCCATTCCCTATCACTCCTCCCTGAGAGAGACTTCACCCTGATTCATAAGGAAAAGGGGATGGCATATTCTCTTAGCTACTTCCTGCTGAAAAGGGACGCTGTGGGTTTCAGGGTGAAGATCTTCTCTCACTACTCTAAAGGGCCCCTTTGGCAGTAGGAAACACATAGACTATTATGGAGATTGATTTTGGAATTTAGATGCACTCTTATTGACTGTGCTTGGCCGTACATGTTCATATCCTTGAAGATGTATCATGGGGGTGTTGCAACCTAGAAGACAGAAATTTGACTAACAAGTTATAAGTACATGAGTCAAAAATTATGGAAAAGTAAAAGAAAAGATTCTTTCATTGTTTTACAAACCCTCCCCCAGGTCCACTCCACCATGTAGCCCTCGCTCCAGACTCCTGTGATGACAGAAATACCTAGTTATATATCTCTTTTAAACAGTTTTCTCCCTCCTCTGTTTCAGTGCAGTATACATTATTGAACCCATCTTACTCAGTCTCTCCCCAACCCCAAGGACAGTCCCATTCTACAACAGTGGCATCATGTAATATTTGTCCTTTTGTGACTGGGATATTTCACTCAGCATAATGTTCTCCAGAGTCAACCATTTTGAATAATATTGCATGAGTTCCTTGTTTTTTAATGCAGCATAGTATTCCATTGTGCGAATATACCACAGCTTCTCTAGCCATTCGTTTGCTGATGGGCACAGAAGTGAGTACTTCTTTGGTGTTTTTATTCACTTAGAGACCTGCCTGTTGTTTGAGTGAATGTTGAATCACTTGGCTGAGTTTTGTTCCAAGTTCAAAGGATAACTAAGGGCCATAGTCTTGGAGGTTCTATCAGACCAATAAGCCTGGCCATATTTATGTTTTTGAAGGTTTTTTTCCCCCTTCCACATTGTCCAGGCCTGTTCTGTCATGATCCCTTTCAGAGCAGTTGTCATATCTTGTTCTTCTAGTCTCAGAATCATGGAATTTGAGGTTCCTGTTGTCCATTAGTATTCTAAACTATTTTTATCCAGCTCTGTTTGCTTTTCTTTGTTCCAGGCAGAGTGTAGTTATATCTCAGATGACCCCTTGTAAGCTTTTAGATCTCTAGTTGCTGCTGCTCACCAAAGTTGGATTTAGAAAGGATACTATCTTTGTGGACTGTCTTGTACCAATTGACCTTGGTGTTCCCCAAGATGATCGTCCTGAAGCCCTAGAAAATTATGTAAATACTTACTAAGTATTTTATTCTTTTTGAAAGCTATTAAGAATGGAATTATTTTTCAAATGACTTTTTAGGTTTGTTCATTGCTGTGGTATAGAAATACAGTTGATTTTTTTTATATGGATATTTAATTCTTGCTGCACTTGCTTTTGGATGCCTTTTATTTCATTTCTTGGAGTAATTAATTTTGCCTGGCTAGAACCCTTAGTACAATGTTGAGTAAAAGTGGCAAGAATAGACATTCTTGCTTTTTTCTTGATTTTTAGCAGGAAACATTCTTTCACTGTTAAGTATGATGCTAGCTATGTTTTTCATTTATTTAATGATGTTTTTGATGAAAAATATACACAGCAAAACAGTTCCCATCCAACATTTTCTACACATTATGTTCAGGGATTGGTTACATTCTTCAGTTTGTGTCAACAATCTCATTATTTCTGTCCTAATTATTCTACTCCTGTTAATTTTGTATTACTGCTTCCCAAACTTTTCATCTGTGCTGTAGAGTAACAGTTGCCCATTTGGTGTTATTTGGATAATTTTCAAACGGAAGTAGTTCTCAAATGTGAAATTATTTACTTTTTTATTTTATTTTATTATTTT
Source organism: Elephantulus edwardii (assembly GCF_000299155.1). NCBI lineage: Eukaryota > Metazoa > Chordata > Mammalia > Macroscelidea > Macroscelididae > Elephantulus > Elephantulus edwardii. Next base: position 36,223,528 of record NW_006399757.1, on the reverse strand, counting down.
TGTGTGTGTACCGTCAAATCAGTCTGACTGGTACAGGAGGAGATTGTCCCTCCTTCTCCAGTAGAACATCTGATGGATTCAAACCGTAGACTTCTGGGGTTACAGGGCAGCTTCCTGCCACTAGGCCACCAGAGCTCCCTAAAATTACTTACTTTTTGAGCTAACTTGCCATTTAGTTAAAAGATATTTTCAGGAAATAGTTTCTCTTCAAGGCTTAAAGTGTATCCCACGGTAGTATTTTTGGAAATTTGTCCAGTCTTCGTGGACTCAGTCTGGATTCTTGGAGAATTTGAAGTTCTGTTCCATGTTTTTTGCCCTTTTTTTTTTCTTTCATGTCCACCTATTGTGGCCCTGATTAGGACATTTTATAGTGGTGACTGGACACTAGTTCTTCTGGTCTTCTCTGGAAGAGAGGAACCAGTGGTTCACAGAGACAACTCTGTATTTTGATGTCTCTCTTAGATTTTTCTCATTATCTATATTTGTCAGATGAATAAAGACACATAATTGTATCTTAGATGGCTACTCATAAGTTTCTGAGACTTCACATCAGACACAATTATCAAACTGGGATATACAGCATGGACTTCATTAGCTGTGAGGCTTTTTATTGTCATTACTCTTTATCAGATTAAAGAGTTCCCTTCTATTTCTAGTTTTGAGTGTGGGGTTGTGTTTTTTTGTGGTTTGTTTTTGTTTTTGAAAATCAACTAGATATAAAGATAAGTTTTTAAAATAATCTCTTGAAAAATTGCTAGTATAAAGAATCGTCTTTTTTTAGACCATTTGACAGTAAGTTTCCAATTTGATGCCAAGTCATTCCCCCAACCCCTTTTTTTGGTTTAGATAACATTCCTCCCCCCTAGTTTATTTACAAAATTCTAATACAAAGTCAAACAGATTCTTTCCATTTTCCTCAACCCCCACCCATCAAATTATACAACCCAATGATTAATCCCTTCTTCCCCCTGCACATCCACATCCCTCTGCTTCCAGCCTCTCCCACCCCTCCTGGACCCTTATACTCATTCTACAATAACGGTCTTATACAATATTTATCCTTGTGGGACTGAGTTAGTTCACTCAGCATAATGCTCTCCAGTCCCTCCCAGGTTAGGTAATAATTTACAAAGTTATTGCTCCTTTGTGCTTCATATTATTCCTTTGTGTGAATGTACCATAATTTCTCAATCCAGCTCATCCCTTATTTCTTCAATATTATAGCCTATTTTAAAAAAGCATTCTCTTAATTAAACAACAAAATCAGAAAGTTAAAATTGGTACATTGCTGTTAGATGCCATTGATGGCTTTAATGAGCAGCCCTGTGGAAAACAGAACAGAACTAACTGCCCAATCCCGTGCTGTCCTCACAATCTCTGCTTTGCTTGAATTACATTCAAGAGTCAGTCCTTCTCAATGAGGATCTTCTTTTTCACCAACCCTCTACTTTTCCATCCTTCATGTTCTTCTTGAGGGATCATCCCCTCTAGATAATGTGCCCAAATTATGTGAGATGCTGTCTCACATCTTTGCTTCTTAGAAATATTCTGTCTGCCTGTCCTTCTCCTGCAGAGCAGCTAGTGGATTCAAACCATGTGCCTGTGGGTTTGAAGCACAGTTTATTACCACTAGGCCATTATAATCCCCTATTATAAAATTAGATATGTGCTTCACACTGGCAGAACTGAGAACTTTTGCTTAATTGTCCCAAAGTAAGGTTCCAAAAACATTAAAATAGTATGTGTCCCTATTCATAGGAAAACCCTTGAGAAACATTTTGGCCTTACAGTAGTATAGAACACTGGCATTGAATAACATTTCTCCCAATGTAATGTAGACATCCTTCTACACTTGTTATGTCACATGAGGCGGCATCAAGATCCTGACACAATTTTAAATTTTTTAAAAATATTTTTAATTTGAACTAATTTTAGACTTGCACATAACCTACCAAAAATACAACTGAGAGTTCTCTTATGTTGCTTACTTTAATATTAACATCTTACACATTCAAAATTGTCAAGAACAAGAAATGGCTGTTTTCCTTTTTTAGGTAAGGATAATACTGGTGGAGATACTTGGAAATGAAACAGATTCAGTTTTGCGTCAGCCATCTTAATACAGGTAGATGATCCTGTATGCAGCATTGATTACTGGATATCTTAGTGTTCGTGTAGCAAAAATAGCACAAGTAGTTTTGAAGAACTAGAATTTAATGTCACAGAGTTTGAAAATTTAAAACTGTGTTTGTCAGCACCAAGGGAGTTCTTGTATCACTGTCACTGGAGGACCCTGAGGTGGTGTGGGTGCTTTGAACACTTCAGCCCCTCTTGAATCAGAGTATGTCCTGTTTATAAATTAGGCTCCTGTAAGCTTGAAGTGGAAGAAAGAATACTTCATCCCTAAGAAATAGTTTGAAAACTGCATCATGAAATAGCCTCTACTTTAATAAGTACAGTGTATCTGACATATCTACAGAGAAAACGATTCTAGCTTTTGCATTGTTTCCATAACCATCAGTTGTTCTCCTTACAACCCCATCATTGAGTCTAGTCTTGCCTGTTAAAATAACATGACATGGATTCCATCTTTTCACCCAGTAATCTGGAATATTTGAACATTTAAATATAAATAATTGCTCATGGTATTTTCGGAAGGGTCCATTCAAATACACATTCATTTGGGACTAGGTGGCAATTTAGATCATAAGTCTTTGATTTGCATTGCTACTAGTAATGATGTCAGTTGAGGACTAAGGTGTGTCTGATTCATGCCATAGTCTTTTTGATTACTTGCCATTCTTGACAGAGTTGGACTAGGACTCTGGAGCTACAACTCCTGAACTAGAATCCTGACACTGTGATTTGCTGACAGTGCGGCATGAGACCTATTACTGCCCTCTTCACATCCTTAGTTTCATAATCAGCAAAGTGGATACAATAATAGTACCTGCTTTTCGGGTTTATGGTGAGACTTAAATGAGGGAATGTGTGTGTGAGAATGTAACAGGATAAGACAAGGTAGACTGCCAAAAGAACAAACAGGACTCGGAAAGTGAGGGTGTGAGTGCTCCGTGGAGACAAAGATGGCGAAGGTTTATCTCACTTATTTTTGGTGTGTTGCTAGGAGGGGCTATTCCTCGGAAAGAGACATCATGTTTGGAAAGGTAGAGGATCAGCAGAAGAGAGGAACATCCACAACAACATGAATTGACACAGTGAGGGCAGCAGTGGGTTCAAATAGTCAGAGATGATGATGCTGTAGGCTAGGACAGGGTTCTAGTGTATTGTTCATAGGGTCACTATGAGTTCCTATTCAACAGTGACAACATAACATTTCTGAGTAAGACTAGTAAGGCTATAATTCCAAACTTGCAGGTAAATTAGCTAGAGTACAGAGGGTGGCTTTTTTTTTTTCAATTAAAGATGATATCTGAAGAACAAAATGGAATAGCATCTGTGGTCAGGAGTCAGAATCTAGGGGAGCTCTGGTGGCCTAGTGGCAAGGAGCTGCAACTACAATCCCAGAGGCAAACGGTTCGAATCCACCAGATGCTCTGCCGGGGAAGGAGGGACCATCTCCTCCTGTACCAGTCAGATCTGATTTGACGGTACACGCACACAAAAATAATAAAATAAAATAAAAAAAAGAGAATCTGAGCCACGTCCTAAACTACTGGACGTCCTTAGAGAACTGAACAAAATGGAATCTAAACGTAATAACAGCATTTGGTAAAACTCATTAAATGAAGAAGCAGGGTTTAGATTAGGCTGTGTGTTCACTTCTTTTAGATACTTAAAGCATTTACTCCGCACCACAAACTATTTAAAATGCCTTTTTGAAAATTGCCCTAGTGTAAGCCAACAAACTGGATTCTTAAGAAAACAAAATTGTAGCAACAATAGTGGATGTTTGAAAAGGAGTCCAGAATTGTTTTCAACAAGTTAACTTTTTAAATATTGGAATATAAGCCATTCAACAACAAAATGTTCACTTTGAGCTTATAAATTCAGTAAGCAAAGCCTAGTGGTAAGAAACTGCTGCAATTCCAAAGGCATGCAGTTCATATCCACCAGCCTCTCTCCATGGCAGAAGGATGGGCAATCTCCTCCCAAGCAATTAATTGCTTCTTGAAAACCAACCAGAGGGTCAACTATGGGTCAGTTCAACTTGTGGGACACGGCCACTTTGAAGCAGACCTTGCTTGATGATTTGAATTTCATTACTGAACTGAAACCAGAGCCTAGACTAATTAATTGAGGAATTGTGCTTTGGGATTGCTTGGCTAAAACTTGGATTTGCTTTGGGTGATATTCTTTGCCTCCCTTAATGAACTCTATTCTCAATCACAACTTTGAATCTGTGAGTCAGCAACAGGTAAAAGAACCTCTTGCTGTTGGTGGGGCTGTGCTTACTACCTCTGGCCCTTTCTGAAAGATGCTCATGGCCATAAACCTCTGTGTCCAGTTTTCCCATCTTTAGGAAGTGGCCCTCAAAAAAAAAATCTAAGCTTTCATTTGCCTATCCAAGGTAAATGGAAATAATAGGGTCTATCTACTAAGTTTATTGGGTAATAATTCTTACAAGGCACTTATACTGTACAAGTTATCGATTGACTCTTCAGTAAGGATCTACCCAGCTGTGCTGTCTGTTGAGACCTGCCTTTCCCCCTCCCAATAGTTTTTATTGAATGATCAGAATTACATTAATTCTATACATCGATGTAGGGAGAAATAACATTGTGCAGTATTGACTCTTAGGGCCTCCAAAAGTTATTTGGATTTTATAAAAATGTCATTAATTTTATAAAATTCTTAATGCTATAATTTTGGGGTAGTTTTATTATATTTCGCCTGTTTTCACCAATTTGAATGCCTTTCCACCCCTGCATTCCTATTTCCATTCATCCTGTTTTGCCCCTTCTTGCCTTCTTTGCTTTATTTTGGGGCAAATACTGCCATTTTGGTCTCATAGGATTAATTGCTCTGAGGAATACATTCATTCCTGGTGTTCCTGTTCACGTTGTAGACTTCCCTGGTGGGCTTAGTTCCAGGTTTGAAGATGGCTAAGGGTCACAATTTGGAAGCAGGAGTAGCATCTACTTCCTAAACAACATGCCTCTGGAAACTCTGTAAACTTTGAGAAACAGTAGTTATAAAAAACCTCAGGTCTTTTGTTCATAGGGTCGCTATGAGTTGACTGCAGTCAACAACAACAACAAGGGTCACAATCTCAGGGCTTCCTCCAGTCTCTCTCAGACCAGTAAGGTATTTTCTATTAATTTTGAATTATTTTTTTTTAAATCATCTTTTAAAAAAAAAATTCTCATTTTTGTGTGTGTACCATCAAATTGGGTCTGACTGGGACAGGAGGAGATTTTTCCCTCTTTCTCCAGCAGAGCATCTGATGGATTTGAACCACATACCTCTGGGATTGCAGTGCAGCTTCATGCCACTAGGCTACCAGAGCTCCCTGATTAATTTTTCTTAAATATACTTAATCTTTCTCCTTTTTTCTGTCCAGAACCTTCTTTCATGATCCTGATCAGAACAGTCAATTGGTAGAGGTAGCAACACACAATTCTTGCATTATTTTTGGGTGATAAAATCAGAACTATAAACCAAATTCTTTCAATCTCAGCACTGTTGATATTTTTTTACTGGTTAAGTTTGTTGTCGGGGACTGTCCTATGAATTGTATGTTGTGACAATCCAATTGTTATCTGTTGGGAACCACTGATTACAAACTTTGGCTCACTTGTAATGATTCTAAAAGGACAATTATTTGCCTGTTTTTCTGAAGTTGATTGTGATAATTGGTCTTATAAATCACCTCTTCTTACTATCTAGTGAATGTTTTTGAGCTTTGGAGATGACTGCAAATGCTGCAAGTAACAGCATGGTGGTTCTCAAGGTGGTCTGTTTGCATCTCACTCCTGCAAGTCCCTAATAATGATCATAATACTAACATTTGTGAGTGTCTGGTGTGGCCTAGTGCTAAGAAGCAGTGCTGCAATTCCAAAGGCATGTGGTTTGAATCCAGCAGACGCTCTGCCAGAGAAGGATGGGCAGTCTCCTCCTGCGTGATTTACTGCCTCTGAAAACCTGCTGGAGGGTCAGCTACAGGTTACTTCAGACTCAAGGCACTCAGCAAAAACTGAATATACCTTAATGAAGTTTATTTAAATCGCTTTTAAAGGAGAAGCCTTATGAAGGCTACCAAGTCCTATGCAATTAACTTCTATCACTTTAATGGGTCCATGTGAACACAGTCCACCTGAATCTTGGTTGCCATAATTTGATGAGGCCAAAAAAGTCCGGTTTGACGAGAAAAGTTCAGTAGTGTTTATGATATGATGGCAAAGGGTTTTTGATAAAGGGGAAAAATCATTGGTATTGGACACAGCCAGAGCATAGTTAGTATAGATTCAGGGAAATAGTACCAGTATACTGAGTAATCATCTAAGGTAGAATTCAGGTGATTAGTAGAGGCTTGGACCCAGACCTCCAGAGAAATGGATAGCATGATTCCTGAAATGGCATTGTCTGAGGTGGGCATGATTCTTTTTCTGGCAGAAAAACATGTGGTAGAACTGAACTCTCAAATGGAGATACACCTCTCTGTACAGAATATGCATCTTTATGGTTTGTTTTGCTTAGTGATGTGGCCTGAGAAAATTGGTTACAAATTGATAACTTTCCTGTTCTATAGGTGGAGTTACCAAGTCATTGATGACTCATAGCAAGCCTTGAACACATCTGAACCTTGCCCTAACCTATTCTGTACTCTCTGTCTCTGATATATATGCTCCAGCCATTGTTACAATCACTGTGCCATCCGTCTTTTTCAGTCTTGCTCTCTATCTCTGACCTCCACCCTTCCCAGCATGGTGTCTTTTTCCAAGCACTGGCACCTCCTGACATGCCTAATGTGTGTGAGACCAAGTTTTACCATCCTTGCCTCTAAGGAGTACCCTGCTTCAAACAAGTTGAGACGTGTTTGTTCTTTTGGTAGTCCATGGGATATTCAGTACTCTTTTCCAGTACTACAATTAATAGAACTTGATTCTTCTGTAATCCTTATTCATTGTCCAACTGTCAGATGTATGTTGTTGTTGTTGTTATGTGCCATCGAGTCGCTTGTGACTCATAACGACCCTATGTACAAGAGCTCTAAATGCTGTTCTATTTTGTGCCAACCTAGCCATCTCAAACGCACTTATTCCCACCGCTCTAGTCACAGAATCGATCCATCTCACCAAAGGTCTTCCTCTCCTTCGCTTCCCCTCCACTCTGCCAAACATGATGTCCCTTTCCAAGGACCAGTTCCTCCTTGCAGCATGCCCAAAAATGTCAGACGAAGCTTCAGAATCCTTGACTCCAGGGAACAATCTGGCTTCACCCTCTCCAGGACAAACCTGTTTGTTTTCCTAGCAGTCCATGGTATATTCAACACTCTTCTCCAGCACCACAGCTCAAAGGCATCAATTCTCCTTCTATCATCCCTAGTCATTGTTCAACTCTCTGATGCATAGCACATAATTGCGAAGACTATAGCCCGGATCAGGTGCACCTTAGTCTCCAGCCTAACATCGTTGCTCTTCAGTACTCTTGAGAGGTTCCTCACAGCCAACTTTCCCAATGCAATTCATCTCCTGATTTCCTGGCTGCTGTTACCGAGAGCGTTGACTGTGGAGCCAAGTAAATTAAAACTGTTAACTATCTCAATCTCCTCACCATCCATGCTGATGCTGCCAATTGGCCCAGTGGTTAGAATCTTTGTTTTCTTGATATTTAGCTTCAGTCCATATAGGAGGCTGTACTATTATAAATATTTAAAGACCATGCTTAGAAACACAGGGTTTTTTTTCCTATGTATTGCCGTCATTTGCGGCAATGTGTTAATATTAAGATCTAATTCATACATCTTTAGGATAGATAGCATTTATTGGAGAGAAAGTCTTGAAAGGGAGAATCAGAGCAGGCCAAACACAACAAAGCACATTGGCAGCTCACCCTCCCTGAAGGGACAAAGCTATAGGATTTTATTATTAATGCTGGACTGCTAGGAGAACAAAGGAGAGGGAAAACCAGGCTGTTCCTTGGTAGCAAAGATTCTGAAGCTCTGTCTGACGTACTTTGGGCCTGTTGCAAGGAGGAACCAGCCCTTGAAGAGGTCCATCATGCTTGGGTGGGTGGAGGGACAGCTTGAGAGAGGAAGACCCTGGATGAGATGGGTTGACTCAGTGACTGGAGTAATGGAAGTGGTTGTGTCAGAGATAATGAGGCTGGTACAGGATAAAGCAGGGTTCAGAGCTGTTATACATAAGGTTGCTATATGACTTAACAGCACTTAAAAACAATAAAACTTTACATATTCAACAGTTTTCTGGAGAAAGGCTGGGTTTTCTGGGAAGTGACATGTCTAAATGAGTATAGCAATATGGTGTGTGTACGCAGTCTTTCTAAATTAATTCTGTCTGAAAGGCTTCTAGACCAGTGGCATCACTTACTATGGGATGATGTGCATGCCTAGTCTCTAGGCTATATAGTCTTTATCCTAATAGGAGGCTCTCTGCTGCCTCTAGCGGAAGGTCATACAGTTGGGGATTGGTGGTCTATGCATGCTTAAGGAATCCATTTAAAGCAGGTTCTGCCTGGTATGCAGCTTAACAGGAACTAATTGTTCATTGCAATTGGGTGTAGGTATATTTTATTTGGGGAAAATGTCTGCCTGTAGTTTTCTGATCTAACACCACATACTCCCCTAAATCTGATTTTTACTTCATATCTCAAGAACAAGTACTTACTTTTTACTTAGCCTTTATTTTAGTGTAAGAAGGAACCCTGGTGGTGTAATGTTAAAAAAATCTGCTGTTAACCAGAAGGCCACTAGTTTACATCCACCAGCTGCTCCTCAAGACAAAGGCAGTTTTCTTTGGACCTGGAAACTCTTTGGTCCTGCAGAGTTCTGCTCTGCCCTACAGGGTCACTGAATCTGAATCAACTCAATGGTGGTGGGTTCAGTGCGCAAAGAGGTCAGGAGGTATAATGGTAAAAGTTCTGTGCTTCAAACTTATAGACCAGCAGTTTGAAGCTACTGAGCCCTCTACAAGAGAAAGATGGAGTCTATAGCCATAAAAGATTTACAAACTTCCTAACTCTGGGGGGAACTTCTACTCTATCTGATATATATATCAGATTGCTGTGAATTGGAATTCATTAGACAATGGATTTGGTTTGATTCTTTGTGCAAGAAAAGGCTTGAAGCCTTTTCATAGATTTAAATACTTCAAGTGAACGTGATTATGATGAACTTTTTGGGAGTAGGAGTTAATTAGTCCTCCCAGTTTAGGAAGTAGATTTAGTCCTTTCAAGTGAGGACCAATTTATATAATATTAAAGGGCCAGTACAAGTTGTCTGCAGGTGGGGTATCTGTAACCTACATAATACCTGTACTTAGTCTCTTCCTTCCTGTGGCCAGGATGCCACCAACGGAAATAATTGTTCAGGACACACCTGTAAAAGTTTAGGTAATTATGTTAATTGGACTATTATTGAGCCTTCTTAGTTTATCACCTATTTGGTATGGATCAGGACTTTAAACCAGTTTGAACAGGTTTCATAGCCAATGAAGCAAAATCATAAACAGACCCTATTTCTTAAAATTAGAGTGAATAAAAATGATAAATGGAATGGGAAAATGATAGACCAGAACACTGGTATGGGAGATTCAAAAAAGGTATAGTGTGCCCTTTCAGAGCCTGATGTGTGGGAGAGCAGATTATTACAAGTACTGCTGAGTGACACACATTCAGAACAGTGCATTTGGCCTCCATCTTTGAGCAGGGCACTGTTGTCTCCGACTCTACATGTTAGAAGGTTAATTAGATATGATATATATAGTGCTCCCTTGTTTTCTAAGAGAGAGCTTAAGTTTCTAATAGTGTACTGAGCTGCAATTTTTTTTTTCCTGATTCATTCACATTTTACAGATTCAGATCATGATTTGTTATCCATAACTGAGCTGGGGAAAATCACTTTGATGTCCTGATATGGATAGCTATTTGCCAGTGTCCAAGTGATTCCATTTCTAGGAAGGCATTTGGTGGTTGAGAGTTAGAATCTGGAATAATAATATATCTCCCTGCTCTCCCTTTATTTTTATCATATTTTAAAAAATATTTTATT
>NW_006399757.1:36192211-36213236 GCF_000299155.1 Elephantulus edwardii | reverse complement strand
TTTTATTAATTTTAATGAAAATTTATACTTTGGATTTCCATTCATTCATTGAACTAAGCCTATTTGTATAACAAATATTTAGATAATGAAGCAGACAATGACCAGCACTCCCAGAAACCTTCTCAAATTTTGTAATCACTTCCCTCTCCCACTACCCTGACATAATAGCACAGATTTCTTTTCCTATTCTTGTAATGTATATAAAAGGAAGGATACAGATACAGTATTTACTCTTACTCAACATTATATTAGTGAGTTTCATCTTAATTGTTAGACCTTGAGCTACTTAGAAGCCCTAGTAGTATAATGGGTTAATTATGGGGCTGCCAACTGAAACATCAGTGGTTTGAACCCATTAATTGCTCCACCAGAGAAAACGAGGCAGTCTACTCTCATTATAGCTTTGGTGGCCTATAATGAGGTAGTGAGGTCGTAGAGAGGAGCTGTGCCGCAGTCCTGAAGGCATGCAGTTCAAATGCACCAGCTGCTCAATGGGAGAAAGATGGGCCACCTTTTCCTTTGTGATTAACTGCCTCTGAAAACCTGCTGAAGAGTCAGCTCCAACTCGATGGTACTTGACAACAACTCTCATGAAGAAGTGCTGTAGTTCTCTTTCCCAAAGGGTTGTTAAGAGTCAGAATTGACTCATTGGCAGTGTTTTGGTTTTTTATCTAATTATTCATTTCCATTGCTACAGTACTCTGCTGTGTTACAATCTGTTGATCAACACTTGATCACTTCCAATTTGGTGATTGTGAATAGTGTTGCTATGAAAATAGAAATGTGTTTATTTGAGGTGTATTTCATACTGAGATTGCTAAGTTATAGTGTCAGCTTTAAAGACATACCCTGGTTGGTGTAAACAGTTGACGATTCAACTCAAACTAAAACTTAGTGCTGTCAAGTTGATGATCTAGAACTAATCTGTAGGGTTTGTGAAACTCTGAAATCTTTCCAGGAACCAATTTAGAGGTACCATAGAAGACAGGCCTGGTTGTCTGCTTCCGAAAAGTCACAGCTTTGAAATGTGGAGCATACACAGTTCTGTTCTGCAGCACATAGAGATGCCCTAAGTCTGAATCAACTCGCTGACAGCCAACACAGTTGTCAGCGTTAGTGGACACTACCAGTGTTCTAAATCAGTTTGCATTCCTACCCACGGTGTAAGAGTATTTATTTGTCTACATTTCCTTTAATACTTGGTATTTTCCTTTTTTTAAATGTTAGTCGTTCTGGTAGATTTGTTTTTATAGATTAGAAAATTTTTTGTGGAGAAATCAGTTGTATATTTGGGGCCTTTTGTTTTTTCATACTAACCTCTTATGACCACCAAAGCCTTGTGGGTTTCTTTTTTCCCAGTACACTGCCTCTGCTTGACTAAGCATGATCTTCAGTCAGTGTCCAGAATTGGCAAACACACCCAGACAAGAAAACAGCTGATAATCACTAGCTCCCCTTAGAGAGCACTCTGCTCTCTGGTAACACAGTTTATCCAACCCTCATTTCTTCCACACTGCAATGTCCTTGAAAATGTGGTAGGTATGTATATGTATATGTATATGTATATGTATATGTATATGTATATGTATATGTATATGTATATGTATGTCTTTATGGAAGCAGGAGTGACAACCATTTCCTAAACAACGTGCCTCCAAAAACTCTATGAACTTTGATAAATGTTGATAGTTGTAGAGGGGCTTTCAGGCCTTTCGTTCATAGGGTTGCTATGAGTCGTGCTGGATTCGAAGGCAGTCAACAACAACGTGTATGTGTGTGTGTGAAATATATAGATATTTATTTATTTAAATTTATCTTGGCTTTTTTTGAATGTTAAAACTGAAGTTATCAAGTTACTGTAGCCTATTGTATCCTTCCGCCAAATGGAATTTATCAGTAGATTTTTAGTGTTGAGATTTTTTCTTTTCACAATCATTTTTTCTGTGAACTATGTTAGAGGGGTTTTATTTGAATTTGTTTGGGGAGGGGTTTCGATTTTAAAAACATTTTTAGGCAGAAAGGGAGAGAGAGAGGAGGTGGCACAAAAATATATTTCTATATTGATTTGCCTACAAAATTTGTATGCATTGAGTTTCACACATTCTTTCATTCATTTTGTTTCCCATTAATTGTGTTTTAGAACATTAATCACCATTGATCTATTACCTCATCTTTTCAGGTCCCCACTGGATCTTTCCTAATTCCTTCACTCCCTCTGCCCACCAAACTCTGTGACCCTAACATTTCCTTGCCTCCAAACCCTCAGCCTCTCTTTTCCTTCCTCTTCCCCTATTGGACTTTTGTACACACCTTAACTAGTTAGGCTTCTATTTTTACAGTAATGGTCTTTCTTTTTTTCTATTGGGCAGGTTAGAACTACTACAATATTGAACAGAAGAATTCATGGTGGCACTCTTGTGTCTTTCTTGATCATAGAAGAGAGAGGACTTATTGGGCATTGCATTATTTTACCACAGACTAGGAATATAATTGCTATGTATTTGTAGATCCTCTTTTTCAGAGAAAGGAAATTCCTTCCTTATATTTCTAGCTTGCTGAAAAATATTTTTTTTAAAATGTTTCGTTTCCTTTGTTTCTCTTAATGTAAGCAGTTGTCAGGTGTGGCTTTGTTGATTCCAACTTACATTGAGCCTGTATACAGCATAATGAAGCACTGCACAGGTGATCATACACTAGTCTCATAATTGCTGCTGTTTTTGAGCCAGTATTACAGCCACTGCAACAGTTAATCTTGTTGAGGTTTGCACTAAACATCTACTTTACCTAAGCACAGTATCTTTCCCCCAGGATTGATAACATGTCCAAAGTATGGAGATACAGTCTGGCTGCACTATATCTGAAGCAGATTTCTTTGTTCTTCTGATAGTCCATGATAACATTTAGTATTCTTTGCTAATGTCATAATGTAAAAAAACCTTAGTTCTTCTGTCTTCTTCCTATTAATATGAAATGATGGGAAACACCTTAGCTTGGGGCGAGTATGCCTTAGTCCTCAAAGTCACATCTTTGTTTTTTAATTCTTCAAAGCCATTTGATTTCTTCACTAATACTTCCATGAGTGTTAATTATATATATATAATGAACATTCACAGAGATTTTGGATTCCATTCATTCATTGTTGTACTTTTTTCTCTGCCCACCCCTCCTCTCCAGTTCGCTCCTCTTTTTGAAAAGTAAAAGAAAAATTCTTTCATTGGTGTACACTCCACTATGCAACCTTAATTCTGGACCCTTGTGAGAACCATAATACCCTATCATATATCGCTTTTAAACTGTTCTCTCCCTCATCTGTTTCAATGCAGTAAACATAATCTATCCAGTTTTTCTATGTCTTACCCCAACGCTGATGTCAGTCACTTTCTACAACAGTGGCACCATGCAGTATTTGTCCTTTTGTGACTGAGATATTTCACTCAGCATAATGTCCTCCAGGGTCACCCATTTTGAATAATACTGCATGAGCTCCTTGTTTTTCAATGCAGCGTAGTATTCCATTGTGTGAATATACCATAGCTTCTCCATCCATTCCTTTGTTGATGGGCACTTGGGTTGTTTCCAACTCCTTGCTACTGTGAACAAAGCTGCAATAAATATGGGTGTGCATCATGAATGTTAATTATGTACTCAAGTAAAAGGAAGTCCTTGACAATGTCAGCCTTTTCCATTTATCACAGCATTGCTTATTGGTCCAGTTGTGAGGGGTTTTGTTTTATATTGAGGTTCAGTCCATACTGATGGCTATATAGTCTTTGATTTTCATTAGTAAGTGCTTCAGGTTTTCTTCACTTTCAGCAAGCAAGGTTGTATCATCTGCATGTTGAAGTTTATTGATGAGTCTTTGTCCAATTCAGTACTTATATAGTCAGCTTCCCATATTATTTGCTCAGCATACAGAGTAAATGGTAAGAGGATAGTTTGCTGAAAAAAAAAATAAACAACCTTAAAATTATGAATGACTTTTTATGTTTTCATGAATAAGTATAATGAAATGATAGAACCTGCCACATGCTTTTCCTGGTTTTAAATCATGTTGTCTTGGAATAGCTGCCTCTAGGTCAGTGTACAGGATTTGTGTAAACACAACTTAAGTCTTAACCAGGATTTATTACGCTGCCCACAGCTGAATGCCTTTGCGTAGTCTGTAAACCATACGTAAATATCTTCCTGGTATTCTCTGCTTTTAACCAAGATCCATCTGACATCATCATTGATAATAACCCTCATTCCAAATCTTCTGAACCTGAGTTGAAGTTTTAGTAGTTTCTTTTTTATGTATTACTTTAACCGTTTTTAAATTTTCTTTAGCAAAATTTACTTACTGAAGTTTGTACATTTACTTACGCATATACTTTTCTAAATTTTACATAAAATGTATGCTTTTAATATTTTTAAAAAATATGTTACCTGTAATCCTACCATTTATTTCTGCCATGACAGTTATATTCATGCTCCCTTTTATACATGAGATGATAATATACAGTTGTGATACCTTCTTCTCCCTGCATTTTACTCCTGCTATGCCTGATGGCCTAGTAGTAAAGAGTGATGCTGCCAACTCAAAGGCACATGGTTCAAATCCACCAGCTACTCTGTGGGAGAAAGATAGACAGTCTCCTCCTGTTTGATTTACTGCCTCTGAAAACCTATGAGTCAAGTTGTTGTCAGATTAAAAGCACTCTTCCAGGTTCCTTTCACTACCTGTCTCTGTTTACTATAGAGAGGAATGAGTAAAACGGAAAAATTTCATGAGACATTTGAAAAAAATTGCTTTTTTCTTTCCTTTTTTTGTTATTTGGGATGGTAAGGGAGAAAAATGGGGTCAGGGAAGGGCTGTATAGAGACATGGTGACCCAGGGTTGAGGAAGAAAGCAATATATAATTTCCTTCAGCACCACCCCATCCCCCGCTTCCTCCATCTCTGCAGTTCCAGCTTTACCACAAATCAACTGTGTGACTGCCTTTGGGCAAGTCACTTTAATCACTGAGCTTTTGTTTCCTCATCTGGGATTGAAGAGGATGACTGTTGGCAGTTTCTGTAATTTACCACTTAGAATAGAAAATTAAGTGAGCCCTTAATAAAGCACATGGCACCTTTAAAATGGGTATGATTGTTAGAACTAGTTTTTTGTATGTGGCAGCATCTCACATTTTCCCACAGTCTGAGGCTACCTAGAGAAGGAGTGTGCTCGTCCTAAGAGTCCTAGAATTAACTGTGTGACAAGAGGTAGAAAATGAAGATTGTTTGTTATTTTCATTAAACTTTCATGAAGTCTCCATAAAGTGTTCAAAGCTAAGCTTACCTGAGTCTTTATATTTAACTCATTGTGGGAAGGTAGAATCCCAAGTTATTTTTAGAATTAATAATTATTGACATGCACAAAAATTACAATAAAATTTACAGTAGCACTCTGAAATTATACTTTATTAAACTCGCAACTGGTCCTCTAGAGAGTTTTTAGAGGCTGTAAATAGCAGGAAGGGAGATTGCACATCTTTCGCCTATGGAGTAACTGGTGGACTTGAGCTGCCTGCCTTTGGGTTGGCAGCGCAACTCCCTATCCACTTGCCCACCAGAGCTTCTTTTGATTACAACACCTTCCATACTTAATTAATTTAAGGGTTTGTTTTATATTTTAACTTCCTTTACAGAGGGCCAGCTACAGAATTAGATTAGTTGACATTCTGCCTAGAACAAAGCCAAAGCATCTTTTCATGGGAAATACAGGAGCCCAGTGATACAGTGGTTAAAGAATTCAGCTGCTAACTGAGAGGAACCATCAGCTGCACCACAAACAAAAGGTGAAGCAGTTAGCGTCTGTAAAGATTTCCAGCCTTGGAAGTCGGTGGGCACTTACTGTGGTAATTGACTTCATGCCATGGGTGGTTTAGTTTCTACATTACTTTATGATTTAGCTGATGTATGAAATGAGGTGTAGCTGTCCCTACAACTAAAGAATGGTAAGTAGATGGTCCCTGGAGATACCATTATGTTTTAAGACTTGGAATGATAACATTAGGGAATGAACTATGTTAATATGTAATTCAGAGTTCCTGTGAGATGTAGTGAACTTGATAGCAGTAATGACACCCCCACCACTATGTTGAGGTAGCCAAGGACTTGTACTACCACCACCTTGACCATTCTCTCTGCTTGCTTAGCCTCTGCCTACAAAGGAGAAGGACTGTTTTGTGATGTAGGTCTCAATTCAGATATTTTATCTCTGGGTTCCTCCTCCACTTCAGGAGTTCCAGAGGTCTCAGCTTCTGCATAAGTTTTTGGGAGTATGTGGGTGGATTCCATGGAAGGGAGGCTTTGATTTGCAATTTACCTATTAACATGATAATGAACCTGTTTTGCATAGTAGGTCATCCATTTCTAAGTTAAGGGAGTCCTGGTTGCACAACAGCTAAGTGTTCAACTGCTCACCAAAAGGTCAGCAGTTTGAATGGAGTAACTTCATGGAATAAAGGACTTAGAATATGCTCCTGTAAAAATTGTTGTTTGTACTGTTGAGTTAGAACCAATTTCTCTCGCTGACCCTCCAGCAGGTTTTCAGAGGCAGGAGATTGCCCATCTTTCTCCTATCAAGCAACTTGTGGAATTGAACCATGTATCGTTGGATTGACAGCACAATTCCTTACTAAGCCACCAGAACTCCCTCCTAAAAAGATTATGCTTTGGAAAAACAAATTCTATCAGAGAGTGCTCTTCTTTAGATGGAGTTGCTAGGAATTGGAATCCTCTTGATGATGCATACCAGTAACAGCATCAGTAGTATTTCAAGTGTAACTTTAAATCTGTGAAGGAGGTTATAGGAATGGTAGCAATTAAGAAGCAAAAGAAAAGTTTCCCAGTTTGCTGTTGAATAAATTCAAACTCATTACCATCAAGTCGGAACAGACTCATAACTGACAATCCAGTGGGTTTTGGAGGCTGTAAATTACACAGGAGAAGATTGTCCATCTTTCTCTGGAGTTGCTGTGGAGCTGCTTATGGATTCATGCTGCTTAGAGAAGTGTGTAATAGTGTAGCTTGCTGTGGCCTAGGCCACCAGAGCTCCCTTGCTATTAAATAGGCTGTTCAAAACTCACACAGATATAAGAAAAAGTGCCAAAGATCATCTGAAGAAAAGATTATTTGTATAACAAAATTACTTCTTAGTATGAGAATCTGGAAATGACTTTGTGTTTGGGGATTTGGTTTTGCAAACCTGAGAGTGAGGTCTTTTCATGGACCACATGGATTCCTTTCTGCTTTGATTGTTCCCCTACCATTTATTTGGCATACTTTTACTCACCTCCTGGCCAGAGTAGGTGCCATGCCTTCTTTCATTATTCTTATCCTGGGAACAACTATGTCATCATACTTAAAATGTGACAGATGTTTCACACATGTTTCTGCTGCCACTAGTCTAGATTCCTTTAGAACCAGGGCTGGGGCATAGTTGACAAAACAGTGCAGCTGACATGACTGTGGCAGGGTCTGACTTTTGCTAACACCACAGGAGGGAAAGATCCCCGTCAGGAACATCAGCAGCACAAAGCTGATGTTTGAGATCAGACACGTCCCCTTGCTTTTGCTCCTTCTATCAATTCTAAGACCAGTTGTCTCAGCATAGCTCTATTATACTACTAGGTTCATTGTTTCATTGAGGTAGCAATAAGATAAATGGTACTAGTGGCTGGGAACATGCAAATAAGCTGTGTAGACTACTAACCTGGGGATTGGTCAGCTTTGTCATTCTGCTAGGCTTAAATTAAGCAGATTCAGAGGCAGAAAACAAGAAATCTCACTATCATCAAGAAAGAATCAGCGTGTATAGCATGTTCTTGAACCAGAGATCCCTCCTCAAGAGGGAGCAAGGCCAAGACACAGAAGCCCAAATGTCAGTGGCGCTTATGAGTAACCAGAGATTGGAGACACAGATGAACTAGATCTGTCCAATGGCCAATGTCGAAGGCCTTGACCTATGCTTACTGGTGGAGGGAGGGTGACACATAATTGGCAGAGCTAAAAGAGTTTTGTAACCCATAGCTAGGCAGAGGGCAGAGCTACAAGACCCAGAATCAGAAGGAGGTTTGCCTGAGAGCACACCTAAGAAGCAGCTGTCTTGATTGAAGAATTGTATCCTGTTTCCTGCCTCAACTTTAATTGTTATCTGTTGCCTCTCTAATAAATCCATAATTGTGAGTATTGTCTGTTGGGCAAGTCATATTGAAGTTCTCCAGTTGAGCTTCAGGGTCCTCATCCTGAAGCTTGGGGTTTGGACTAACCCAGCATTGTACTAGTTTGTATGGGGGTCTTGTTAAAAATGCAGGTTCTAGTTCAGTAATAGGTTACTGATGCCTTTTTTAAAAAACATCGTTTGGATTTTATTAAGAGTATAATAGAAAGTTACTGGAAAGATTTCACCAGGAGAAATATATACATTCATACATATATTTAAAACATTTAAAAAACCTTAATATAATTGCACATACCATTTCCACCCCATAATTCTGGTTTCCACTAATCTTTCTATATACCTTTCTATGTCTTTTCTTTAGTGATATTATGCTGATCATCTCCTTATTGCGTATTGCCTTTCCCATCACAAAAGTTTACATTTTTAACCAACACCCAGGAGCAGCTAATATTACCAGTCTGTGTATCACACAGACAGGACTCAATAATACTCAATGGCTTTTCCAGCTTTAACCTCCTGTGATTATCAATTTTGAGCAAAATTAAGACATTTGCTATCAATATTAAACATTTCTCTAGCTTGTCAGAATGCTGAAAATGGAGTAATTCTGTGCCCTATTATGACATTTTTTATGTATAATAATATTTATAAAGTTGATGTAATTTTATTGCTCTTAAAACCTGGATTTAATGGGTTAAAATAATCAAATAAATGTATGAGAAAGCATTTGGGTTAGCATAGCTTATCTCAAAGGTCAAAATGCTTGCTTCTGTATGAAATATGTAAACCCCAGCTTTAAAAAAACTTATTTTTGAATACTACTTTTCTGACTACCATTGATGTTTACCTGATCTTTAAATCTTAATGCTTGGCTATTTAATTCATTGCCAAAATTTATTTTCCTCTTACCTTATCAACTATATTTTTTCCTGCATATCCATTGTGCTACTATGTAAAAGAAATATATACAAAATAATCTGTATTTTATATATAGGTTTATACCTTACCAGTGATGTTTTTATTCTGCTCTTTTGAACAAAAATAAAATCTCTGTTAATGCTGCATTCTTAACTCAATTAGAATTGTTTACAAAAATCCCTTATGACAGTGATACATTGTCCTTGTTAAAAAAATGTTTTTAGACATTTAGATTTATGAAAGACAGTTACTGTAATTACTCAGTGTAATCAATAATGTAAAAGATGAAGAAAGGCTATAAAATTATGATT
The DNA here is from genome assembly GCF_000299155.1 of Elephantulus edwardii. Classification (NCBI taxonomy): domain Eukaryota; kingdom Metazoa; phylum Chordata; class Mammalia; order Macroscelidea; family Macroscelididae; genus Elephantulus; species Elephantulus edwardii. The sequence goes on along the minus strand of NW_006399757.1, from coordinate 36,203,800 downwards.
TATAAATCTACTTGGAGGGAGGAAATGGAGAAGAAAAACGAAAAAGTTTAAACTGATGAGTATCTCTCTTTTTGCTGTTGAAGAGTGTGATTTCCTGGTTTATAGTTGAAATTTACATGATGCTCTTGACTTTTCATTTGATGTCATTAAAGCATCACTAACTTTATTCCTAAATATTTGTGAATCATGAGTAATGAGCTTTTTTTTTTATTATTATTATTTTTGTGTGCGTGTACCGTTAAATCAGATCTGACTGGTACAGGAGGAGATTGCCCCTCCTTCCCCGGCAGAGCATCTGGTGGATTCGAACTGTGCACCTCTGGGATTGTAGTTGCAGCTTCTTGCCACTAGGCCACCAGAGCTCCCCGAGTAATGAGCTTTTAAGTTACTTTTTTCTCTGTATGTACCCAAAGTTAAATAATTATGAAAGCACTTGGTTAAATCAGGGGGGAAAAGGGTATAAATATAATTGCTTAGTGAAACATAAAATTTAAATTTGATTCAGGTATTATTTTATTTTTAATAATAAAATACTTGTTTGCTCTGGGTTTTCTTCCTATTAGAAATCAATTACAATAAAATTACTCATTAATATTTTATACTAATGAGGTAGACATGATTTCATGAGTATAAATACAGAGATAAGGAAGCGTTGATGCAGTCATCATCAGCCTAAGAAAAGGAGTTCCTGGTCATTTCCTACAGTTCTCCAGAGTTGCTGATAGATAAGCTATTTAAAAAACAAACCAAATTATAGGTAAGGCCAAACTAGATATGGATTACTGGGAATGGTCATGTTGAGTTTTTTTGCTGGTATTTCTTTTGGCTTTTATTTTCTTAAGAATTAGTAATATTTGTTTTGGAAGTGGTGCCAATTTGGAAATGTATATCTTACCTTGATCCTGTGTACAAATATCTAAAAGTAGTTGGGCTACTTTTTGTTTGATTTACAGAATAAAAGATCTTTACTGTCAACAAGATCTAGGAAATCAATCAGGCACAACTTGAGTGTCTAGATGAATGATACTTATACCTGTGGTGGACTCTGATAATTTAGAAACGATTCTTAGTAGGCTGAGAACTCTTCATCTCATGCTGTTTGTTTACTTGCATCTTATTCTTTATTTTCAAATTAAAATTTTTTCCTCAAGATTAAAATCTTGACAAGGGAACTTGGACACAGGGAAAAAGTATAGATTGTATCCTAGAGATGAGCATAGTTAGCTTTATATTTTTTTCCCTTCCTATAAAATAAGAGTTTTTCTTGATAAAATGAACTATAATTAATCCCCCTCCCCCAGAGTTGTGGACTAGACAGAGGATTTAAAACTTTGTTATTATTAGTACCACATTTTAATAATTGCTCTTTTCTCATAAAGATATAATAACCTCAGAAATCTGATGGAGGGGCCCTATGTGTCAGGATCTGCTTGATGGCAATGATTTAAAAAAAATAATTTGCAGAAGATCTCTGGTTGCCTAGTGGTAAGAAGCTGCACTGCAATTCCAGAGGTATGTGGTTCAATCCACCAGATGCTCTGCTGGAGAAGGAGGAGCAATCTCCTCCTGTACCAGTCAGATCTGATTTGATGATACACACACAAAAAATAATAAAATAAAAAAAATTAATTTGCAACTCTGAATCAAACTAGCTGAGGGCAAGTACAGAGGAGTTATGTATAAACAATGGCAGTGTAACCAAAATAACCCTTGGCTTTAGTGTCTACCTAATGGAATCTTAGGATCTCAGCTGCTTGGGAAATTAAGACACTGACTGCAGCATATGCAGTGCACTTCCTGCTGCCTTTTAGTGTTGCCCTTTGTGCCTTGGTGGTCTTGTTGGAGGCTACTTTGAGGTTTAGTTTTAATGTTGTTCTATTGAAATTATTTTTATTTTAAATAGAAATTTATATTGACCCTAAATTACAGTTTTTTTAAACCAATATTTAGTTGATTTAAACCTGTATTCACTGTTGATTTCACAACATTATTAATAATTTTAAAGAGATGTGTGTGAACAACAAAAATGCCTATCAATGAACAGATAGAGAAACTATGGTGCATTCACATAGTGGAGTACTATGCAACACTGATAAAAGGAAATTGTGGAACTTTGCCTAATATGGCTCACTCTGTTTATCCAAGTGAAATAAATAGATCAGTCACAAAAGGACCAATATTGTATAAGACCACTGTTAGGAAAAACTAGAGAAAGGTTTATATAGAGAATCATTCTAGCATGGTTACCAGGGAAGAGTAGGCAGAGAAGTACAAAAATAATAGATAATAAAGGTTGAGGTGGATGAAAGTGTTAAGTTAGATGAAGGGAAAGACAGTATAGACTGGATGATCAGACATTTCATGCATTATAATTGATGTTATAGAATAAAATGCTCATGAATAAGGAAAAAACAATATGCTTTGTTAACTTTCACTCAAATCACAATTTTTTTTTTTATTTTTTTAAGTTAAAGCTTTTGGTCATTTATAGACTATTGAAGTTCTTTGTACTGCTTTTTGGAGGCTTGGAGAGACTAGCCTAGAAAAAAGGTAATTCTCTCTACCCTACTCTGAAAAACATACCCAGACTCTGGAAAATCCCTTCAACTAGTACCTCTGTGGGTTTCTCTGTAGATATTAGTAGTCCTTTCTTATCACTAATTCTAGACTTTCTAGAGAAGAAAGAAAAGACTGTCAGTGGAAATGACAGGGGCATCTTGTCATCTCCGATCCTGCTCTAACATTCAGCTCTTCACGGCATTACAAAATTTACTTGGAGTCCATCCAGCATTTAATTTTATGTCCTTGCTTTTGCTGCTTTCAGAGGGCAGCCAGGACCTTTATTTTATATTAGAATGTCACAGAATTGTTCCTCATTTGGGGTGATGATGGTGGTTGCTATGTTCTGAGCATGTGTATTTCAGACCATAAGTTCCAGACTGACTCTGTCTTTGAATATCATAAAATTGAACAATATTCTGGCTGGCGCCATTAATATTTACAAACCACTTAACTTGTTTTTTCTAGCAAATGTCTTCTGAGGCACCCCAGGATGGATTTAACTCCCAGTACTTTATGGTTGAACAGTTAATTATTTATGCCATCCAGGGATTCCATAGTAATTCAGATTAAAAAAATAAAAGTATCCCAGCAAAATTAAGTTGCATTTTTGCTCACTTTATCTATAGAGATTTTTTATGAGAAAAACAAGTATAGATTATAAAAAAGGAATTCTATGTGTTTAATACCCTCACTAATTTACTTGGTGGTACAGCATGTCATGAGTCGAACTGATGTCGGCAATGTTGCCGTTGAGAATCCACCAGCCATTCTGTGGGAGAACAGTGGAAAAATGGGTAGTTTCTCCCATAAAGACTTACAACTTCGGAAGATTCTTGGAGGATTGCTCTGAGTTGGAACTGACTTGGTGGCAGTGGGCTTCCTTTAACTTTAAGGAGCTTTGGTGACATGGTGCTTAATTATTCAACTACTAACCTAAAGATTGACAGATTAAACCCACTAGCTGCTCCGTGGGAGAAAGATGTGGCAGTTAGTAAAGATGACAGCATTGAAAATGATACAGGACAATTCTACTTTGTCCTATTGTAGGGTAGCTGTGAGTCAGAATCAACTTGTTAGCAATGGGTTGGCTACATTTTGGGAGATCTGGTGGCCAAACTAAAGGTCAGTGGTTCAAACCTACCAGCCACTCTCTAGGAGAAAGTTGTGGTAGTCAACTTGTGTAGTAATGAAAGAACTTATAAAACTCACTGCTGTTAAAGTCAGTTCTGATTTATAGCAACTCTCTATCAGGTGTCCAAGGCTGTAAGTTGTAATGGGAAAAGATGGACAGTCTTTTCCACAGAACCACTGGTTCTGTGAGTTGGAGATTGTGACCTTTAGGTTAGCAGGGCAATTTGCAATGGACTGTACCAACAGAGTCTTTACCCCTGTAAAGATTACTGCCTTGGAGATCCTATAATGGAGTTTTAGTCTTTCCTGTAGGATCTGGAGTGGCTGGACTGCAGTGGATTTCCTTACATTTAAATTTGAGTGGCTGTTGCTCCTACAGGAACGGTCAGGTCATCTTGGTTTTCTTTTCCAAATGAGAAGCAAATGTGCTTGCATTGAGTCCTTTTTCCTGTGTAGTTTCTGATGTGTGTTTTGGCTTACCTGATTTGTGTATTGTCCTGATTGTGGCAGACTCAGCCTTTTGTTCCTGCAAGGCCTATGAAAGCAGTTAATGGTAATTGAAAACTATTCTAAACCAGACACTGGCCACCAGTCCATACCCCATTCTATGCTGTCTGTGTGCTCTCCTAAATACAAGTATGTATCCATGAGAACAGTTTTGTTATAATTTCTCTAGAACAAAGAGGGGGGAGGAGAAAAGTGATTACACCTAATTGTTGTTGTTGTTGTATACTGTTGAGTTGGAACTGACCCAGAGCTGACCCTCCAGCGGGTTTTCAGAGGCAGTTAATCTGGTGGAAGGAGATTGCATATCCTTTTCCTGTGGAGCAGCTGGTGGATTTGAACTGAGTGCCTTTTGCATTGAAGTACAGCTTCTTGGCACCAGTGCTCCTTACACACAATAGATCAACTATCAGAAGTTTACATTTTCTCCAGATTTCTTTTTTATCTGATGATATAGATTTGCTTGGTGTTATTCTTTGTCCTTAACAAACAATCACAAGTTAGACAATTGATGATCTTTCTTTCTTTTTAGGACATACAACAAAATGAATAATCCAGCTATCAAGAGAATAGGAAATAACATTACCAAATCTCCTGAAGACAAGCGAGAGTACCGTGGGTTAGAGCTAGCCAATGGCATCAAAGTTCTTCTTGTCAGTGATCCCACCACAGATAAGTCATCAGCAGCACTTGATGTACACATAGGTATGATTTTTAAAAATTACTAATTAAGCTTTGTTCGCATTCATGACCCTAATGTTGACATTTATTAGAACACTGTATATCTTTGTGAATTAAGATGTAGTAATCATTTCATGTTGATATATTTGCTTTGAATGGCAGTCCTCTGCTACCATACATTAAGTACAGTTGTCTAAGTCAAATAATTGCACATTTACTAAAGGTATCTTGTTCTGCTCCCACCTGGAGGTACCAAGTAAGGAAATTCATTCTTGTTCTTTACAATAAAAGTTCTAATGTTTTCATTTTTGAAACTGTAATCAGACCATATTTTTTTATTCTTATGTGCATGTTTCTTTTATATTCAGTGCTGCTTTAGTCACTAAGCGTCTTACATATTTGTAAATTTATGGATTAGTGTTGGTTTTAGTTTCCTCTTTGAAAAGTTTTGATTTAAGAGTTTTATTTTGTTTATTGATTGTCATTGAGTTGATTCTGACTCATGGTGTGCAGGGTAGGTAGGCTTTTTCGGGTTCTCAAGATTGTTACGCCTGTCTTCCAGACTGCCTCTGGGTGGGTTCACATGGCCCAGCTTTCTGCTTGTAGTTGAGCACTTAACCATTTATACTACCCAGAGGGTCCCTTACATTATTTTAGGATTTTTATTTTAGAATTGAGGAAATAAAGTAATGGCCATCAGATGCCGAACATAAAACTCTTGTCAAGTAAAATGCACATATTTAATTTGATAATTCACATACTCAAGACAGGTTTTACCTGCAACATAGAAAAGAAGAGCCTGAGGTGAAATAGGTAATGTGTTCAGCGTTTCACAGCTGGTAAAACTGCTAACTCCTAAAACCATGCTCTTGGCATTATGCTGTATGATCTTCATATAGCAATAAAACATGAGAGGTAAGAAGTTCCACCTCTGAAGAATATTACATTTCACTCCTTTATTGCATTTAATATAATATATGAAGAAACTAATAATAAATATTTTGTAATTTGTATTAAATCACCAAATGATAAATATCAAAAGTGGAGGCTAGAATCTGCATCTTATGACTCATTTACCTTCTACAAAATGCTATTTTGTGGCATTTAAGCTGCTTATGCTTAACTCTTGTGATTAGTAGGAGTTGTCATACTGACAGGAGATTTACATTATCTGTATTTCAAAATTATTTTATTTATGTGCATTTTTTCTTTTTCAGGCTCATTGTCAGATCCTCCAAATATTGCTGGCTTAAGTCATTTTTGTGAACATATGCTATTTTTGGGAACAAAGAAGTACCCTAAAGAAAATGAATACAGCCAGTTTCTCAGTGAGCATGCAGGAAGCTCAAATGCTTTTACTAGTGGAGAGCATACCAATTACTATTTTGATGTTTCCCATGAACACCTAGAAGGTGCCCTGGACAGGTAATGCTGACTACCTCATGAATTATCCAACTTTGTGCATTTATTTTGTTGATAATTCTTAACATTATAGTTATTTTTACAAAGGTAACTTCACAGTTTTATAGTTTAACAAAAGAGATTTTAACTGGTCTTTTTTTCCTTTTTTTGTATTAAAAACTACCAAAACCCGAAAGTGATGAGATATATATACACACACAGAGAGAGACTCTGTAGTTGAGGAAGAATAATGGTACACTTCTAAACTAGCCATCAGGTCCACAAAATACTTTATAGACTTAAAAAAAGTCTCATATGTCTTTCCCATTTGTAACTGGTATTACATCATAAAATGTGTGGTGAAGAAAAGCAATAGTATCCTAAGATTATACTATGATAGAGCCATAGATCTCTTTTTAAGCATATTTCCTTCTTCCAGTGTTAGAACTTAAATATTCTGCTCTTCTGCAGTTCCTCACTTTTCAATGATACTTAATAGATACAGAATGTTTTGAGTAGTTTCAACCTTAGAGACATATTGAAAATATTTTCTGGAACATTCTTAATCAGGCCAATTTAATATCATGGTTAGTTTTATATATAGCTAACCATTTCAGGGTTTTGTGGTGTTTTTTTTAATATCAATGGTTTGATTAGTTTGATTCAAGTGTCATTTTTTCCTTGGAATTTTTATCATTTTCAGTGTTGCCCAGAAAGTATAATTCTGCAGCTTTTTGATGTGTCCATAAATGAAGTTTGGGCAGCCTTAGTTATTTCCAGATCTGTTCGCTTATTTACATATTAATAATAGTCATTGTTTATTTTTTAAAGTTGCTTTTTTTTTTTAAATTAGAACAAAGAATATCAACAAGATGTAATCATGGGCTCAGGATACATGACTGGGTCGAAGTAGTCTGTTTCTTTAGCGTCCTTCACTTGATAAAGTGTATAGGAGATATCTGTGTGAGGGAGGATATCTGCTATTGGCTCAAAATTTCAAAAACCTGCTTGCATAAAAGCATCCTTTAAAAAAATTGACTATACTATTTTGTAAACATGCCACATTTCAGGGCCTATCCAGCTATGGTACATAGCTATTGGACATCTTTCCCTGTCTGAATATATTGAAGTAGGTAAAGAGAGTTCATGTTCATAAAATGTTTTCATTTATCTTAAATTCTGTATTCCAAATGCATGGAAAAATTGATGGTTTTAAAGTGTTCTGAACAGTGTCAGTTCATTTATGTGCTTGAAATAAAAAGCAAGTAATGATAATAGCTTTCTTGACAGCTAGGCTGACTGTGAGGTAGTAGCTGAATTGTTTATAGACCTAGAGTCTTTTATGCCACTAAATAGTCTCATTTAGATCCTCTGCTCTTGACTCCATCTGATATCTGGGTCTTGTTTTTGTAAGATTGGATCTAAAGTTTAGATTTGCTACCTGAATCATGACTTGAATCATGATGTGTCAGAGTTAACTTATTCATTAAACACCCCTTGCTTAGTCTTTTATTATTAAGAAAAGTATATTGGTTATTTAAACTAAAGTCACAAGCCATAATGTTGAATCACTGCTTGTTAAAACTTTATAGACTCATTATTTTGTAAAAGATCACAATCATGACTTACTATGAATTACATTTTTTACTCCATTAGTTTTCTCCATTATATAAAAGTTTGGGTCTTTTCATAATAAAAGAGGAACTTTTAAAAAGTAAGTCATTTACTTTGCCCTTAATTAAGTGCCTGAGTGCTATTTACACATGAAACTGCAAATTTAAGATCTTTTTTCCCCAGAACTGCCACTTACCTTTTACTCTCTTTGTAATATTTGGACATATATGACAAACATTTTCATAAACATGTCAAATAGCAAATTTTAAATATATCTGTTTCCATATATCTGCTTTAACTTTTTGGTGTTAATCTTTATGCTTTTACTGGTTATTTATTATCTGTGGGGTAGATGATGTCTCTGTATTTACATATGCCCAATATAATCTATTAGGAGTTGCCTTGTTAACCGAAAGGTGGTATTGCTGTGGGTTTAACTACCAGCAGCTTCTCAGAGAAAGATGGGCCCTCTCTATCTTACAGCATCTGAAAACTCTAGAGGGTCAGCTGGGAGTCAGTTCTGATTCAACGACAATGAGTATCAGTTTTCTGTTACTAAAGGTTTATTTTCTACCCTTTTTTCCTCTTAGTGGTAGTTTTTTTCTGACGTTGTAGAGTGTATACTTCTTATTTAAGTTTCAAAACATTATTTTAAAGAGACCATTCTTTTGAAATAATAGCTTTTGAGTTAGTTGTTAATTGTGTTTCACATCCTCAGGTTTGCACAGTTTTTCCTATGTCCTTTGTTTGATGAGAGTTGCAAAGACAGAGAAGTGAATGCAGTTGATTCTGAACATGAGAAGAATGTGATGAACGATGCTTGGAGACTCTTTCAGCTGGAAAAAGCTACGGGGAATCCCAAACATCCTTTCAGCAAATTTGGGACAGGTTTGTCAACAGCCATTTTGATACATTAGTTCTCCTTGACCTCATTCAAACCTGTGACCTCCTTGCACAGTACTCTATTCTCTAGTTCAGGGTGAAAGATTTCTTAACTCCTCACTCCTATTTATCTGTTTCTTAACTCCTCTTTCTTTTTAAACTCTTGGTGTGGAGCTAAGAAGTAGTTGTTAAAGCACTGCTACTCTCTGTTCTTAAACCATGCTCCTATCTGTCTGGTCCCTGTGTAGACACCTATAGTTGTGTCTTCTGATTTAAGATGAAACTAAAGGTTGAATGTAAGAGCCTCATGGAAAATGGAGTAGGTTATTGTGAAGAGAGCTCACCAAACCAAACATGAAATAGATTGTTAAAAAGCAAGGTAATAAAATTGAACTCAGAGTTTAAGAATAACGGGAAGGAAGTGATTGTAATCTTTTAGTGGATAAATAGCAGTTTGGCTAGTTGCTTATAAAGAAGGATCCAAAACAGGAGTGTATGCCTGGTTATACTTAGGCTATTCTGAGATTTTACATATAATTCTAAGGATGGTGTTCCTAAAATTGTAATAGTGACCTAAACTTCCTCATAGCTGAAGGGTTAACTATGACTTGATTCTGACTGGTGATGAGTGAATGAGTGAGGCGAATATAGTTCTTTACAGGTACTATAGAGAGCTCTGGTAGTTTAGTCTGTTGAGGGTTGCACTGCTAACTCAAAGGCAAGTTCAAATTCACCAGCTGCTCAGTGGGCGGAAGATGAGCAAGCTCTTCTCACGTGAATTACACCCTCTGAAAATTTCCTGGAGGCTTTTGGAGGGTCAGCTGTGAGTAAGTTCTGACTTGATAGCAGGATTACTTTGGTCATCTCATTCAAAGAGGGGTCTAAATGTTTAAGGAGCAGTGATGTGAATAGACATTAATAAACATTTTAGAAGGAGAAGATAACTGATTTGGAAAAGTAGTACTCAAGGAGAACATCAGCTTACATTGTTTGTTAAGAAGGGATGCATGTTTTGTTGTTGTTGGGTACTGGAGGAGACTGCCCTCCTTCTCCAGCAGAGGAAATGGTGTATTTGAACCAGAAGCCTTTGGGATTGCAGTGCAGGTTCTCGCCCCTAGGCCACCAGAGGTCCCTAGGGATGTACATTTTAAAAAACACATTTCAAAATCATCACCTTCAGATGGTTATTGTCCTTTTTAACAGCCCTTTTAGTAGGTTAGATTCTTATACTAACAATAGTGCCATTGTGCAAAACATGTCAGAACTCCACTCTGGGGAGTTGTCTCCTTTTAAATAACCTCACCAGTGACAAAGCATTATCTGGATAATCCGAGAGTACCCATCAATCTTTCAGACTAAATCTAATGAGCAAGGTGAATAAATTACAACTTCTGGTTACGAACTAGACACCACCTTTTTAAAAAAAAACAACAACAAAAAAACCCTAGGTACTATCTTAAAATGTACCAGAGAAAGATTTCATGGGTAATGGACAGAAAGGAACATTGAATGACCATCTTTATATGGGTGGGGCTTGAGGACATGTTTGTTTTTATAACTACTGACAAGATGAGGCAGTTAGTTAGAAAAGGATGAGGTAATATAAATAGCTAAGAGATGAGTGAGACAGGCCCGGTACAAAGTATTGAAGGTACAGTTTAAGTAAGAAGTCAAAAACGCCCAAGTTTCCCTCCAGTCTTAGAAATGTTAACTAGTAGTGAAAGTTCAGTAGAGATTTTGTTAATTTTTAAAGTCACAGATACTTTTGAAAATAGAATGAAAACTGACTGTATAATCTTGGCCCAGAAATTATACCCTATATAAACTTTTGTCAAAATGACCCTTAAATAATAATCTTGGTCAGAGTTTCATATTTAATGCTGTAATTTTTTTATTGTCCTTAGATGTTTCTGTAAATGTAAGTCATTTTGTTCACTATGGGTTTGTGATCTCTTTGTGAAATAACACTATCAGGGGGAAAAGCCCAAGTGCTTTTAAACTAATACAGCCAACCATTGTGTTATTTATTTTTAAGAAAAATCTGTCATAAGATTAAGATGTTTAGCTGGTTTTTCGTTGTTTGTTTTCTCCCCCCATGTATTCGAAATAAAGTAGATCAGTGACTATCAAGCTTTTTTGTATATTACTGTTGTTGGGTGCCATTGAATTGAGTACGACTCATAGCAAACCTTTAAACAGCAGAGCTGAACTCTGTCCTGTCCTGTGCCATCCTCACAAAATCTGACACATTCAAGCCTGTAACTGCAGTCACTGTGTTGATCCACTTGGTTGAGGATTTGCCTCTTTGGCTATTCCTCCACCTTTCCAAGCATGACGTCCCTCTCTAAGGAATAACTTCTCCTAGCGACATGTCAAAGTATGTGAGATGAAACTTCATCATCTTTGCCTCCAGGAGGCACTCTGGATGCATCTTCTCCATCATGTATCTGTTTGTTCTTTTGGCAGCCCATGGAATATTCAGCACTCTTCTCCAAGTACCACAGTTCAACGGCATAATTTCTTCTGCCATCCTTATTCAGCTCTCACATGTATAGCAAGTGATTGAAAAGACCATGGCCTAAGAAAGCATACTTTTTAGTGTGTGAGGATTGTTTCACTCTGGTAAACATTCAGTTTTACAGACTCGTCTGGCTAAGTTATGTAAGCACTGTGCTTTTTCCAAATGTCTTGAGATAATTGGGTTCTCACAGTTGTAAGCTGATAACCAGCAGGAAATTATTGTTTTGTTCTTTTGTTTGAAAGTTGTTTTCATAGATAACTATAGTAAAACTACCGTATTAGGGTTTTTTTTTT
>NW_006399757.1:36181011-36191296 GCF_000299155.1 Elephantulus edwardii | reverse complement strand
TTTTGAACATTTCTTCATGTGCTTGTTGGCCATCTGGATGTCTTCCTTGGTGAAGTGTCGTATTAGGTTTTTAAGACTATTAATCTTCGTGCAAACATACTCCCACATTTTTTCTTCCCTGGAACAGCTGGTAGGTTCAAACACCGACCTTTTGGGTAGCATTCAAGTACTTAAAGCACTGTGCCACTAGGGATCTTTGTGCTAAATCTGTCTTCACTCAGCTATCTTCATTGAAACCCTGTATGACTCCCATAGCCTCAGCCTTAGCCAGAAATTCAAGTTCCCATTGACATATTCCTAGGTGATTTGAAGTTAGGTTTTAATTTTGAACCTCTGTTCTATTACTGACGAGCTAGATGAGAGAGTCTGGTAAGTTTCTTACACACACACACACACACACACACACACACACACACACACATTCTTAATTTATTTGAACACTTTGTTTTGGTTTGAAAGTGTACAGAACAAATAGTGTTCCCTTCAACAGTTTATGTGCATTTTATTTCATAACCTCATTGTATCACCAACTCTTCTTCCTCCCTAGATGCCTCATTTCCATTTGCCCATCTATTCTGTATGTGCATTTTATTTCATGACATTAGTTACAGTCACCTCATTTTATCACCAACTCTTCTTCCTCCCTAGATGCCTCATTTCCATATGCCCATCTATTTTGTCCCTCCCTGCCTTCTGAACTTTGTTTCTTTAGTAAATTCTATCATTTTTTTGTTGCATATAATTATTCTGAGTAGCTCTTTTCTCCTTGGTTCACATTACATTTTTGTTGCTATATACTGTCAATTTGGAGGCGATTCATAGCTGACCCTTTAGTAAGTTTTCAGAGGCAGTAAATCGTATGGAAAGGAATTACCCATCTTTCTCCCACAGAGCAGCTGGTAGACTTGAACTGCTTGCCTTTATGTTGGCAGCACAGCTTTTTACCAGTAGACCACAAAATCTCCACGGTTCACATTATACTTGTCTTTTGTTTGAAAAATATCTCGAGAGGTGGATTCAGGCTTAAAGAGAGTCTAAGCGGAGTCTGCTATTCGCTCTTAGACCAGTAAGTCTAGTCTTTGTTATGATTTTGAATTTTGTCTACATTTTTCTCCCGTTCTGTCTGAGACTTCTGTTGTGATCCTGACCAGAGCAGTTAATAGTGGTACCCAGGCATCATCTAATCATTCTGGTCTTGGGCTAGTGGAAGTCCATTAGTCCTATCAATTGTTTCCTGGAGTCTTTGTTACTCTTCACTCTTCTTTGGTCTGGAATGAAAGAAACCAGTAATTGTATGTTAGGTGTCTGCTCACAGCTTTTAGACCCAGTCACTGTTGTTGTTATGTACCCTTGAGTCAGAACCCACTCATAACTGACCCTCCCGCTGCTCTTCAGTGCCTATAAACCACAGGGGAGGAAACTGCCCATCTTTCTCCCTTGGAGAGGCCCAGTCAGTATTCACGAAAACATAATACAGAATGTTGTCTTTATTGGTTTTTGGGGAAAACAGTTGTGTGGGGTTTTTTTGTTGTTGGTTTTTGGTTGTTTTTTGTTCTGTTTTGGTTTTTTTTTTTTTAGTGAAGGCTTAAAATCATTGAATTCTTTAATATAATTACTCATAGTTTTTGTGGTTTTTTTTTTTTAGTTTTTGTGTTTTGTAACACTGATTAGTGTGCTTAATTTATCATAATGTCTAATCATTACTTTATTGTGCATTGCCTTTCCCTTCCCTCAATTTATGTTTGTTAATTTTTACTCCTGTGTCTTCCTATATCCTATTAACGTCCCAGGTTGCTTCTATCTGTGTGTAAACATTTTCTTGGGTTTTTGGTAATAGTGATCTTGTACCATAATTAGCCCTTTTGGGACTGACTTATGTCACTTAGCATAATTTGTTATATATTCTTCCAACTTGTGCAGTATTTCACAAATTCCCGATCACTTTTTAGTGGTGCATAGTACTCCATTATATAAATATACCAGAGTTTCTTGAGTCATTTTTCCATTGATAGACATTGGTTATTTCCTACCCTTTGCTATTGTAAATAATGTTGCCATAAGTATGGATGGGTGTATTTTAGTTAGTGTCGCAGACTTTCTTTCTTTGGAATATATACCGCTAGTGGAGTTGCTAGATCAAACAATATTTCTATTCCCAACTTTTAGAGGAAGTGCCAAACTGCTTTCCATGGTAGTTGTACCATTTTACATTCCTGCCAGCAGTGTATGAGAATTCCAGTCTCTCTATATCCTCACCCCCATTTGTTGTTTGCTGCCTTGTTGATATTACTGCTGTACCGTGGGGAGTTGATGCCTCATTCACATTTTGATTTGTATCTCTTCAGAGCTCATGATGCTGAGCATTTCTTCATGTGTTTGTTGGCCATTTGAATGTCTTTTTTTTTTTTTTTATGAAATGTCAACATCTTTTGCCCATTTGTAATTGAGTGATTTGTCTTTTTTCTTGTTGAGTTGCTAGAGTTTTCTATAAATTTTAGAGATTAATCCCTTGTTAAATATGTCACTGTCAAATATGTCTTCCAGTCTATACATTCTGTTTTTATTCTTTTGGAGAAGTCGTCTTTTCCCATTCTTTTTTTATTCCAATGGAGAAGTCTTTAGATACATATAAAGATTTAACTTTTTAGGAGATCCCAACTGTCTAGTTTATTCTCTACTGTTGGTACATTTTCAGCTATATTTGATAGTCTATTTATGCCAAAGATTAAGACTGTGAAATTTGTCCCGGATTTTCTTTTTATATATAGTCTTTGTAGTTTTAGATTTTACAAGTACATCCTTGGCACATCTTGAGTTCATTTTTGTATGTTGTTGTGTACCATAGAGTCAGAACTGACCCATAGCCAACCTCCAGCTGGTTTTCAGAGGCAGTAAATTGCACAGGAGTTTGTGCCCATCTTTTCTCCCTCAGAGCCGCTGGTGGATTCAAACTTTGTATTGGCAGCATAATTCCTTACCACTAAGCCACCACAGTTCTAGTTATTCTTTGCAGATCTGTTTTTTTAAACTTTGTCCAAAGATGTGGTGTGACAACTTAGTTTTAGTCAGACAGGAAATAAATAACAAAAGGAAGTCAAGAAGGAGTGGGTGAGGAAAAGAAAACAGACACTCCGTGCCATAGCACTGGAATGAAAGGTGAAGTGGGAGGAGGGCACTTGGAAGTGCAAGGTGGAGCTGTGTTTCAGGTTGGGGTGACATGGTTCTTCATTTACTCCAGTATGCATGCTCCAAGTGCCATAAGATTATATGACTCTCGAGTAGGGTATTCAAAGTGAGGCTAAATTATCAGGTAACTTTTTTTTTTTTAATTTCTCCTTTTCTGTAAAGTGAGGCGCTCTGATGGTACAGTGGCCAAGTGCTTGGCTCTTGTCTGAAAGGTCACTGGTTCAAACCCACTAGCTGCTTTGCAGGACAAAGATGTTGCAGTCTACTTCTCTAAAGATTTAGAACCATCGGGAACTTTGTCCTGTTGGCTGATTGTCAGTTTTAGTGACGCCATGGTAACAGATTACTTGTAAAGTACATTTTAAAATGCAAAGAGGTGTAATGAGTATCTGTATTCCAGTTCCTTACAATTTATTTGGGAAGCCAGTTAGTTTAGTAATCACTGGCATCTATGCTTACGTTTGTCTCTTTTTCTTCTTATTTATTATCCTAGCTTGTTTTTATTGGGTGCTGTGCCAAGCACTTTACCTGGATTATTTAATTCTCACAATAACCCTAGTGGGTAGATAATCTTATCTTCTATATATGAGTAAACAAAGACTTAAGAGAAGCTTTTAAATACTCAAATCAGGATTTGAAACAGCAGAGTCTGTCTCTAGAGCAGATGCTTTTTTAACTGTTACTCTTTTTTGCCTTTGTAAATCTCAGAGGAGGTACAATGTTAATTCTCACAGTTGTGTGAGTAGGATTTTCTTAAGCAGAATGGAGAGAAAAGAAAAAGAAGTTACTGTTTCTTTTATAGATACCAAGTTCTTTACATTGGACAAATACTAAATACTATGTCTCATTTAACCTTCATAATGCTTTTATCTCATCATCCTTTTTGACAAAGACATTATTAGAGAGAATAATTTGACCAGTGCCATGCCATTGGAAGGAGGAGTGGCATCCACTTCCATAATAGCTTGCCTCTGGAAACCCTATGAACCTGGAGAGAGGATGAAAGGCACCCAAGCATCGAGCACTTTCCTTCATAGGGTCTCTATGAGTCGCCTGCGACTCAACGGCACTTAACAACAACATGCCATTGGTAGAGAGAGAGAAGAGAGATAGAATAGTGCTGGAAGTGTCTGTGTAAGTTAGGAGGTGTGATATCAAGCCTCTCTGAACTAAAAGCCTTTGTTTTTTGTGACAATATCAAATGATTCCCAAAAGCATGACAAGATCAAAGAGTAATCCAAGAGATTTTAAGGAAAATTAATTAGATTAATTTGGCTATAACAAAAGATATTCTTGCCAATTAGTGAGATATAGGAGAACTCCAGATTGAAGTAAGGAGCCTTACAATAGTAGGAAGTAGTAGAGTAGAAAAAGATCCTTTAAATAACAGAAATCATAGAATGTGAACAAAAAGATCATGAAGAATGACTTCCAATCCTGAGATGAAGATGTTGTTGTTATGTGCCGTCGAGTTGCTTGCGATTCATAGCGACCCTCTGCACAACAGCCCTAAACTCTGCTCTGTCCTGTACCAATCGCACTGTCTCCGACACTCCCATCCATCCCGATTATCCCAGTCACTGAATCAATCCATCTCATAGGGGCCCTTCCCCTCCTGGGCTGTCCCTCCACACTCCCAAGCATGATGTGGCTCTCAAAGGACCGGTCTCTCCTCACTACATGTCCAGAGTATGTCAGATGGAGCCTCAGAATCCTTGTCTCCAAGGAGCCACCCAGTTTAACCCTCTCCAGGATGAATTTGTTTGTTTTCTTGGCAGTCCATGGTACATTCAATACTCTACTCCAGCACCACAGCTCAAAGGCATCAATTCTTATATTCTCCCTAGTCATTGTCCAACTCTCTGATGCATAACAAGTGATTGCGAAGACCATAGCCTGTATCAGATGCACCTTAGTCTCCAGAGAGGCACCATTGCTCTTCAGTACTTTGGAGAGGTCTCTAACAGCAGACTTTTCCATGGCAATGCACCTTTTAATTTCCTGGCTACTGGTGCCAAGAGTGTTGACTGTGAAACCAAGCAAACTAAAGCTGTGAACAATCTCAATCTCTTCACCATCCATCCTGATGCTGCCAGTTGGTCCAGTGGTGAGAATTTTTGTCTTCTTGACATTGAGCCTCAATCCATATTGGAGGCTGCAGTGCTTGACCCTCTGCAGCAGGTGCTTCAGGTCCTCCTCAGTTTCAGCAAGCAGGGTTGTGTCATCTGCATTACGCAGATTGTTGATAAATCGTCCACCAATTTTGACCCCACATTTCTCCTCATAGAGCTCAGCCTCCCGGATAATCTGTTCTGCATATAGGTTGAAAAGGTATGGAGATAGGATGCATCCCTGGCGTACGCCCTTCCCAATTTTGAACCATGCAATGTTCCCTTTCCCGTGCTCTGTTCTGACGACTGCCTCCTGGTCCAAGTATAGGTTTTACATTAGAATGATCAAGTGTTCTGGGATTCCCATTCTTCTCAGAGTTAACCACAGTTTGTTGTGATCCAACAGTCAAATGCTTTTGCATAGTCAATGAAACACAGATAGACATTTCTCTGGTATTCTCTGCTTTCAGCTAAGATCCATCTAACATCAGCCACAATATCTCTAGTACCACGACCCCTTCTAAACCCAGCCTGGACTTCTGGCAGTTCTCTGCTGATGTGCGTTCCAGTCGCTTTTGGATAATCTTCAGTAAAATCTTGCTTGCATGTGAAATCAATGAGATTGTTGTATAGTTTCAACACTCTGTTGGGTCACCTTCCTTTGGGATGGGAACAAATATAGATCTCTTCCAGTCAGTTGGCCAAGTGGTTGTTCTCCAGATTTCTTGGCACAACTTGGTGAGCATGTCCAGGGCAGCATCTGTTAGCTGAAATATGTCAATTGGTATACCACCTATTCCTGGGACCTAATTTTTTGCCATTTCTTTCAAAGCAGCCTGAACAACTTCTTTCATCACCATGGGCTCTTGCTCATAAGTTGTTTCATGAAATTCTTCTGTGTCTGTCAATTCCTTTTGATACAGAGATGAAGATAACACACAGGAACAGAATCTGATAAAAACTATTTTCATTCTTTAACACGTTGCTGCAAATGACGGCAAATGTGTTTCTAAGTATGGTCGTCAATTTAAAAGTGCGCATGAAGAATTCAAAGCATACACAGAAAAATAGTGTGATGGGCTCTGCACACGTGGAGTCCCTGTGAGTCAGTCAGCCTGACTGAAATGTAACAGCATGTTATTCACCCTCGTGCTGACCAGTTCTGACCCAACCACATGCACCCCCTTTTTTGTTTAAGAGCTTTCAGACCTGGGGAGCTCTGGTGGCCTAGTGGCAAGAAGCTGCATTGCAATCCTAGAGGCTCACAGTTCAAATCCACCACATGCTCTGCCGGTGAAGGAGGGACAATCTCCTCCTGTACCAGTCAGATCTGATTTGATGGCGCACACACACACACACAAATAATAAAAAAAAGAACTTTCAGACTTATATTTAATTCACAATTTTTTTTTTATTGTTGCTAGTGGCCCTAATTCCGGGCAATCTGTGCAAAACAGAAAAAAAAGCTAACCTTATTAATATGATCCAAATATACAGTAAATATTTAAATTTCTAGTTGTCTCATAATTTTTTTAAAGTTCATTTGACTCAGGGTCCAATAAAGTTCAAATGTTGGCAATTGATTGATAAGTCTTTTACGTTTCTTTTAATCTGTGTAGTCACCTTCACTCTTCCCCTGACCTCTTCTTGCTCTTGAATTTTCATTCTCCCCCATTCTTGATTCCTCCATTATGGAGGAATTTGATTGGCTGATATGTACAATTTCTCATAGCCTAGATCTAGCTGATAGCATCCCCAGCAATGTATTTTAACATTTTCCTTCTGTGCATTTCCAAAAATTGTGTTTGGATATAAAGATTTGATCAGATTCACATTTGACTCTTTTAAAAACCATACTTAGCAAGCAATAAATGTTGGAGAGGCTGTGGAAAGATTGGAACTCTCATACACTACTGGTGGGATTGTAAAATGGTACAACCACTCTGGAAGACAGTTTTGTGTTGCTTCAAAAAGCTGAACACAGAGATTCCATTTGACCCAGCTATTCCACTGCTAGGAATATACCCCAAGGAAAACAGAACTGAGTCACAGAGATTTGTACATTGATGTTCGTAGCAGAATTATTCACAATAGCATGAACATGGAAACAGCCCAAATGTCCGCCAACTGGATTGAGAAATTGTGGAACGTTCACACAATGGAACACTAGCATTAAGAGCAACAATTTTGAAAAATACTATATAACATGGTGGATTGATACAGTGACTGTAACAGTGAACTTGAACATGTCTTGGAGTGTGAGGATGTCATAGGATAGGGCCAGGGTTAGATCTCTAATTCATAGAATTGCTGTGAGTCAAAGAGCTCTATTGACCTAGTGCATAGAAAGTGATACTACCAAGCCAAAGGTGGGTGATTTTAATCTGCGGCCCTCGGGCCTGGTTTTAATTGGTTTTTGTCATACATTCTTATAAATGATATAGCACTAGTCTTGGTTCCTGTGATGTTAAACACTGTGACACTGATGTGTCAAATGTGATAATGGTTACCCATGGTGGACAGTGTTTGGTGGAGCTGCCCTATTAAAACAGGCTTGAAAGCAGTAGTGGCATCCACTTCCACAATAGCTTGCCTCTAGAAACTCTGAACTTAGAGAAACTATGAAAGTTCAGGTGTTTTCATTCATAGGGTTGCTATGAGTCGTCTACAACTTGATGGCACTTAACAACAGCATATAACATAAGAAGGCTAAAGAGCATTATGCTGAGTGAAATATCTCAGGTGCATAAAAACAGAAGGATAACCAGTAAGATGTGTATGAATATCCAAAGAAGGAAGAGAAGGGGGTAAGGGTGCTGAGGGTGGTGGGGAGAGGAAAATCAGAGTTGCAGAATTTGGTTGAGGGAAGGTTTAAAAAAAAACAACAAACCTAACCAAAGTACATGAATGAATTACAATGTAAACAAATTACTGTGTGCAAACCAATAAATATTTTAAATCGGTAGTTTTGTATTCTTTGTCTCAACGTATCTAATGATGGGTTATTCAGCTCTATCTGTGATATTGAAGCTATTTACTCTGAGTGCATCAATTCCTCCTCCTCCATTGATTGTAATTTTATCATTAACTTAAATACTGCTATAAAAAGGAAATTTCCTATTCTGCCATTTGTCTGCTCAGTTACTATAGAAAAGCAACAGTAACTTCACTGTGGTACACTTACTGTAGCAAGGACAAAACTAAAGATTGAGTCATTCTCTTCATTTTCTGATTGTGAAGAAATTGATTGGTCCCCAGCATCCTTCAGTGATAACCAATTTGAGTTTTTTAGTATTCTGAAGAACTCATGGATATAAAAGTATATATCTCAATTCAGTTATTGATTTCTGAAGTTTTCCCCTGAATTTTGTTACTTTTCTTTTCTACCACAACCAACCTTGCTGCTCTGCTGGGATATGGGATGTGTGTCTTTTGAAAAGTAGTTGCCGAGCAAATCATTTGGGAAGCTGAACTTCATGAAGAAGAATGTGGGATCAGGATGGAAGAAAGACTCAACAACTTGTGTTATACAAATGATAGAGCCTTGCTTGCTAAAAGCCAGGACTTGAAGCTGGCTACCGAAGATCAAGGACTACAACTTTCAATATGGATTACATCTCAACAGCAAGCAAACATAAATCCTCACCAGTGGGCCAGACTCAGCATCATGATGATGGCGAAAGGATTGAAATTGTTAATGATTCACAATGATCAGCACCCTTGGGATCAGTAGTCAGGAGATCCAGAAACATAGAGCATTGGAAAAGTCTGCTGTCAAGGACCTCTTCAAAGTCCTGAAGAGCAGTGGTGTCAGTTTAAAGATGAAGGTGTGCCTGATTCAAGCTATTGTTTTTCTAGTTACCTGCTGTGTGTGGGAGTGCTAGACAGTGAATAAGGACGACAGAAGAAGAATCGAAGCCTTTGAATTGTGGTGTTGGAGAAGGTCAAATATCCCATGGACTGCCATAAGAACAAAGATATTTGTTTGAGACATTGCAGCCAGAATGCTCCTTAAAGACAAAGGTGGTGAAACTTCATCTTACATACTTTGAGCATATTGTCAGGAGGGGCTTTTCCTTGAAAAGTGACATCATGCTTGGAAAAGTGGAGGGTCAGCAGAGGAGAGGAAGAGGTTCAATAAGATGGATTGACACAGTGACCTCAACAGTGGTTTCAAGTGCTTCAGTGATGAAGATGACACAGAAGAGGGCAGCATTTAGATTCATTGTTTGTAGGATCACTCAAGTTGTGTCTGACTCTACAGCACAGAACAACTACTAAACTGAATGAGGCTCTGATGGTGTAGTCAGTAGGGAGGTACCACTCTGATGGTTCAAATCCACCACCTGCTCTGAGGGATTGATGGCAGTGAGTTAGCTAGTTAGTTACTAAGCTGAGTCAGGTGTACAGGTAGTTGATTATAGCATTAGCTAGATTGTCGCTCTATGTCTTCCCAGTCTCATAACTTTCCTTTGGTACTTTCATTGTTTAGCCAGAAGGGACTGCCTTATCTAATTTTGTAGGAAAATTCCCAAAACTCTAAAGACTTAAGGCTTTAGCGGGATTTTTAGAAAATCATGATAGCAAGAAGTGATGACTTCTTTCCATATGTTTTCATAATTCTCAGTTACTAACTGTAAATATATTAACTTTCGGAACATTGAGTTTTCAGAGAATATTTAGGTTTATTATAACTATCAAAACTACCATTTCTAAGAGCCTTATCAGATTGAAAACACTAAGACTTTCAAAAGAAAGGTCATCTGAGCATCGCAGCGCGAGAACCCCGCCGCCAGACGGGGTTCCACCGCGAGAGGGGCCGGAAAGAGACCCGGGAAGAGCAACAGCCAGCCACCTACTGCGGAACTCCAGAGGAGCAAAGACTGTGAGACCCCAGAGGAACGAAGACTACCTTACACTGTGTGACCCCCCTGCAACCCACACCTGTGTGACCCTTAACACACAGGGTGCTGCTGCATAAACCCCCA
>NW_006399757.1:36168673-36179676 GCF_000299155.1 Elephantulus edwardii | reverse complement strand
GCATCATTGGAATCCCAGAAAAGGAAGAAGCAAGTAAAAGCACTGAAAAAGTTGTGGAAGAATTACTAGAGGAATACTTCCCAGACATAATGAAGAATGAGAGAATATATATTCAGGAAGCTCCATGAACACCATATAGATTCGACCCCAAAAGAAAAACAAGGCATATCATAGTTAAATTTGCCAGAACTAAGGATAAGAGCCTTTTCAGATGTACAATTAGAGATACCTCTACTTTCTAAGACAAATCAAGTCCTCCTTTATCATCCTGCTTAAACACCACCACACGTACAGTTGGAGCATCAGGTGTATAATTCCGCAGTTAAGTTTTCCTCTCTACTCCCAAGAGATCATCACCTCTTAAGGCAATTTACAGCTTCAGAAAATGCGGTGGATGGGCAGCTGTGACTCTGTTCTAATTTGATAGCTCTTAACAGCAACAAGATAGAGGCCATGATCTTGATCTTCATATGCTTTCTTGAGATTCCTATCCTTCTGAACATGTTACTGATCAGATTGTGAATAAACAGATCCCAGACATGATCTTGATCTAAGACTATCAAATTTGTGGTCTATAGGAGGCTTTCAAATTTTACTTTGATATGACAGAACTACAAACAGTTTCCTGGCAAGAGCTCCCCTGAGGAATTCAGACTTTGGATACTTAAGAAAGTCCCTGAACCCCTCAGGTGGAGGAAAAAGAATGTTTCCTGACCTCAAGTCAGACATAACTGGAGTTGAACTGGATCATTTGTAAGAAATTGAGAGTGCTAGGTAAGAACTTGAATAGTAGGCTATTTATAGGGTGTTTAAATACAACTGATTTACTGTGAAACTGGAAAAGGGTGAACGAATATGTGATTTGTCACTTGGCCTGTTGATTAAGCATTTTAGGATACAAACCTTGGATCAGGATAGTACATAGGCATTAAGTGGTGAAGTTTGGATCTGAGACCTCCATCTGTTGGCTTTCTCTAATTCAATTAAGAGCCAATTTAGCAGCTGTTTAAAAATGCACAGGGGGGGCAAAAAGAAACCAGGTCAAGACCATGTTTTACCATAGTTTCTTCTTTGCAGATGAAAGACAGAAAGCCCATTTAGAACCGTTAAGAAGGACCAGTAGTAAAAATTATTAATAGTAAGGTCTTTAGATATTTGCAGTCAGGATACCTTTTTTGCAGAGACACCAATCTGGAATTCCAGTTTCCAGTTCCTAAATTAAGAAACTTTAATGGTGACTGTGTTGGGTTGCTAACTGATAGGTCAACAGTTTGAATCTATCCACCAGCCACTTTGAGAAAGATAGGCAGTTTTCTCCCATAAATATTTACAGCCTTGGAAACCTGATAGGGGGTCATTATGAGTTGGAATCCACTGAATGGCAGTGGGTGAGTCCCTAAACTGCAAAGCTATTAATAGAAAGATAGCATTTAGAGAGTTTACCTGTTGAGTTTTTTAAACATGCATATTACACTTGTTCAGTTAATTACTGGAATTTTAGAAGATATACTATTATAAATTGAAATTTATAAAAATAGCATTATATTCTATTTTTACTAGTGTAGGTAAGATTCAGGAGAATTCATATCACAAATTTAATGCTTCAGCCAAGAATAGTGATTGTCTTTTCACAAGTAACTTGACAATTTCTAAAAGGTTCTCTCAGTGACTGTGTTCAATTAATTAGGAAGCACATAGGGAATTGAAAATCAAACATAAGGATTAACAGAGGAGATGTGGATCTCATTTTCTCATTTTGATGTTTAAGTGCTTACGCTACCAGCCATCCCACAGAGATTTGAACATAATTTTTATAAAATATTTGCATTAGTGGGAACAATATTTTAAAGTATTAATTTGCACCACACTGTTCTATTTGTCATTTTCTCCCAAACATATCTGTTTGATTATGTATGTTAAAATTACATTTTTTCCCCTTTTTCTGTTAAATGTTTTTTCTTCTCTTTCAGGTAACAAATACACTCTAGAGACTAGACCAAACCAAGAAGGCATTGATGTAAGACAAGAGCTACTGAAATTTCATTCTACTTATTATTCATCCAACTTAATGGCTATTTGTGTCCTGGGCAGAGGTAAGAATCCTTGAAGTTTTCACAGAATTGGGTAACCTAACTTTTCCACTTTGACTTTTTCAAATTGTTTGAAGAAAGATGGGGCTATTTATCTGCTCAGAGATTTTTAAAATTATCTATCTATTAGAAAAGGTAAAAATTTATTTTTTTGTCACACTGTGTTCTAAGAAGTTTAGATAATTTCAAATGAAGACCAGAAGAAAAAGAAATAAATTAGTAGTTGGTGCTATAAGTATATAAAAGCAAGGAGAAAATATAAAGGAAAAGATAATAGTGTGCAACAATAAATGAATGGAAATAAAAAAATTTAAAAAAGATAATAGATTAGACCTTATATTATTGTAGTTATTATGTGTTATTGAGTTGCTTGAGACTCATACTGACCCTGTGTATTATAGCCCTGAAGTCTGCTCTATCCTGTGCCAACTTTACTGTCTTTGATACACCTACCCTCATTACCCCAGTCACTGACTCAATCTATCTCATTGATGGTCTTCCTCTCTTTCTCTGTCCCTCCACCATTCCAAGCATGATGTCCCTCTCCAAGAACTGGGCCCTCCTTGTAACATGCATGGAGCATGTCAGACAAAGCCTCAGAATCCTTGCCTCCAAGAAGCAGCCTGGTTTCACCCTCTTTAGGACTAACCTTTTTTTTCCCCTGGCAGTCCATGGTATATTCAATACTTTTCTCCAGCACCACAGTTCAAAGGCATCAGTTCTCTTTCTATCATCCCTAGTCATTGTCCAGCTCTCTGACACATAGCAATCAATTGTGAAGGCTATGGCCTGGATTAGGTACACTTTAGTCTCCAGACTGACATCTTTGCTCTTCAATACTCTGGAAAGGTCCCTGACAACCAACTCTCCCAATGCAATTTGTCTTTTGATTTCCTGACTGCTGGTACCAAGACTGTTGATTGTGGAGTCAAGCAAACTAATGCTGTTAACAATTTCAATCTCTTAATCTATCATGATGCTGCCAGTTGGCTCAGTAGTGAGAATCTTTGTTTTCTTAATGTTGAGCTTCAAACCGCTTTGAAGACTGCAGTCCTTGACCTTCTGCAGAAAGCACTTCAGGTCCTCCTCAGTTCCAGCGAGCAGAGCTGTGTCATCTGCATAATGCAAGTTGTTGATGAGTCTTTCTCCAATCCTGGTGCCACACTCCTCTTCAGACAGCCCAGTCATTTGGCCAACTGACTGGAAAAGATCTATTTTTCCTTTTCAAAGAAAGGTGATCTGACTGAGTGTGGAAATTATGGTTCATTATCATTAATATTACATGCAAGCAAGATGCTGCTGAAAATTACCCAAAAAACAACTGGAACAGTGCATCAGCACAGAACTGCCAGATGCACAGGCTTCGTTTAGAAGAGGCGGTGGTATTGGGGATAATGTTAGATGGATCTTGGTTGAAAGCAGAGAGTACCAGAGGAATGTCTGTGTTTCATTGACTATGCAAAGGCATTTGACTGTGTGGATCACAGCAAACTGTGACTGACTCTGAGAAGATGGGAATCCCAGAATATTTGATTGTGCTTTTGCAAAACCTATACTTGGACCAGGGACAGTGGTTAGAACAGAGCCAGGAGACACTGCATGGTTCAAAATTGGGAAGGGTGTACGGCAGGGATGTGTCCTGTCTCCATAGCTCTCTTTTTAGACCTTATAGCAATGTAAAAACTGGAAGCAAAATTAAAAGTCAGGTAATGATAAATTGGGAAAACTGATTGGAACAGAAACAGTGAAGGCTTGATTTTTTTGTTTTGTTTTGTTTTTGTTTTTGATTTTTTGTGTGTGTGTGTGTACCATCAAATCAGATCTGACTGGTACGGGAGAAGATGGTCCCTCCTTCAGCAGAGCATCTGGTGGATTCAAACTGTAAAGGCTTGATTTTTAAGGATACAAATTAACCAATAATGATATTTTGTTCTCTGTTAAATTACTATAGTTTTATTTTGTTTTAAGTTATACCCACTTTAAAGGGGATTGTGCTGTTTTTTTTTATAATGGTATAGTTTTCTAGGAAGCAGTTTAACAAGATTCATCACCCTTTTCATATGATTTTCTATGTCTACAAATACAGCTTAATCAGTTCAAACTGGTTTCTCTTGATATAATAGGTACCAGTGAAAAGTTAGGAAGCTCTGGTGGCACTGCCAACCCGGAGAAACACAGTTTGGATCCACGAGCAGCTCTGTGGGAGAAAGATGGGCAGTCTCCTCCCCTGATATTTACTCCCACTAGCAGGTCAACTATGTCGACTCCATCTCGATGGTATACAGTTTACAGCATGAAAGGTGGA
This sequence comes from Elephantulus edwardii, assembly GCF_000299155.1. Taxonomy (NCBI): domain Eukaryota; kingdom Metazoa; phylum Chordata; class Mammalia; order Macroscelidea; family Macroscelididae; genus Elephantulus; species Elephantulus edwardii. Next base: position 36,175,281 of record NW_006399757.1, on the reverse strand, counting down.
AAGTTGGGAAGCTCTGATGGCTGAGTAATAAAGAGTTGCACTGCCAACCCACAGACAAGCAGTTTGAATCCAACAGCTGTACCATGGGGAAAAAAGATGTATCGTCTCTTCCTACGTAATTTATAGCTTCTGAAAACACACTGTGGGGGTCAGTTTTTAGAACATTTCAACTCTACAGCATATAACAATAGTGAAAAGTTAGAAACAATCTAAATAGCAATGTCTTCCTACTCTGCCCCTATCTGATGTATTTTCCTTTTGACATTTATTATTATCCGAGAGGTTAAATGAGTATTTGCTTATTTTCACCCACTCTAACAGCGTATAAATTCCTTAAAAACAGAAACTTATTTTGTTAACTGCTTTATTTGTAGTGTCTGGGTTAGTTTTTATGCACCATGGGTATTGCGTGAATCTATATTAACTGAATAAACAATTCTATGACATTATATAATGTATCAAGATATTTTTAATGTATTAAATACAAAAACATTCTACTGTGGACCAAATGCTCTCATTTTGGGATTAAAGGAAAAAAGTTAATAGACATGTGGTGTAAACAGAAAAGCATATAGCCAGAATTTAAAATATAGAATAGTAGTTTAGAATGTACACTCTGGAGTCCAGTAGGTTGAATGTAAATTCTTAAGTAATGTCATGCCTACCAGTTGTGTGACTAAATGCTAACAAAGTGGCTTTGGCTCACTAGGAAAGTAGAGGTTTTATTTGAGGCTTAATGGAGTTCTGAGGTTTAATTGCAATGTGTTTCATTTATGGTAGCGTTTCTTATTATCTCAATCTCATGACTTACTCTTTGTTTTTGCTTCTAAATTTTCTGTGAGTACCATATAAGATTTTTGTGACTAGAAAATAAACAAATATTTGGATTTTAAATTGATAAAGGAAAGTTGGAAATAGAAATCATCTTATAAAATGCATCCAAAGAATGAAGCTAATTTTTTTTAAATTTTTATTGTATTATTTTTACATGTACCGTCAAATCAGATCTGACTGGTACAGGAGGAGATTGCCCCCTCCTTCTCTAGTAGAGCATCTGGTGGATTTGAACCTTGTACCTCTGGGATTGCAGTGCAGCGTCTTGCCACTAGGCCATCAGAGCTCCCTATAATGAAGCTAATTTGAAAAGCAAAATGTATATTGTAGAACATAGTTGCTGAATATAGGTATCATTTGTTAAATATCACTTAGTATTTTTCCCCAGTTTGTAGGAAAAGAGTCCTCAGCTGTGTTTTTTACTATTTCAAAGTTGAGATAAAAGACATGATTTTAATAAATAGTTTATTGGGCAAGTAATAATGGCAAGAGAGGAATCAACCCGAGCTTTGCTCTCAGAATGTTTGTGATTAGTGGGAGTGGCAGAATACGTATGTGAAAGAAGCAAGTGATACTTCAGTTCCTTAATTTCCTGTAGGTCACTTTCACATTGTAACTGACTTCTGGTACTGAACTCAGTGGATTAGGAGGCTCAGGTGTGTTGGAGATGTGAAGATGGTGCAGGATAGGACAGGGTTCAGATCTGTTGTTCATAGGGTTGCTGTGAGTCATATTCAACTCAACAGCACCTAAAAACAACAAACCAAAGTATGCCGTCTTCACCTACAGTGCACTTTCTACATGCACTTCTTCCAAGACAGATTTGTTTATTCTTTGTCATGTCATAGTATTTCTACTCATCAAATATTATGGTTAATCTAACTGTTTTGTTTTCAATGTCTGTTTTCTTGTAGAATCCTTAGATGACTTGACCAATCTGGTGGTAAAGTTATTTTCTGAAGTAGAGAACAAAAATGTCCCATTGCCAGAATTTCCAGAACATCCATTCCAAGAAGAACACCTTAAAGTAAATGCATGCATTTTAAAAAATTCTCTTTTTAATTTGTAGGCATGATATGTACTAATTTCCAGCGAGCAGATGCAACATTTCAGAGGTTTTATTTATGTGGTTTTTAATATTCATCTAGATAATTGAATCAAACAATTTCACATTCAGTAGGGACAAGTACTACCAAAATATGTCAATATGTTTTAATCATTCCATGCTAAAAACAGAATTTAGTTTGGGTAGCTGTAGCTTTGGCAGACTTCAGGCATTTTCATCTGAAAGCTAGCAGCCAGGACTACTTGGCTACATGATGCATGGAATCAAACGTGGGCCGGATACCAAATAATAGTCCAAGGAGAACGTAGGCTGTTTCTTTCTTTATGTTTATGATTTTCTATAGCAACTGATTCTCTCTTCAGTATGTGATTCTTCCATGAAAATCACTGTTCTTCACAGTGAGTTGGTATTTTATTCAGTAAGGGTTATAGAGTGCTAATCTTTTGTGATTTTTGTTTTATCCTCTCAGCAACTTTACAAAATAGTACCCATTAAGGATATTAGGAATTTGTATGTGACATTTCCCATACCTGATCTTCAGAAATACTACAAATCAAATCCTGGCCATTATCTTGGCCATCTCATTGGGCATGAAGGTCCTGGAAGTCTATTATCAGAACTTAAATCAAAAGGTAAATCTTTGGGGCGCCAACTTCTAAAGGTGATGCTTCATTACATCTTTTCATTCTGTCTCTTATTGTCTCCTAAATATTTTCCTTTGAAAGAATATTATTAAATGAGACTGGACTGTTGGCACAATGAGACAGTGGTTGTTAGTACCTTTTTGCTTGTTTTTTTGTTTTTGTAGTATGTTTTACCATTTAATATTAGCAGCAAAGCAGGTTTTTTTAAAAGATAGCAGTGGTGCATGTTTAAAATGAGTAAGAGGTTAGGAAGTAGCTCCTAATATATGTTTTTAAATATCTGTGTGAAAGATGTTAGTACACTTTACCTCCGTCTAACCAGGAGGATATGCACTCAAACCTATGAGAGCCTGTACTCTACGGGCCTACCCTGTTTTCCGAGTTTTTTTCCAAGTCTTACAGAAAAGTTTTCTGCCTTAGCACAATATTTTAGTGGATTTTTTTCCCCTTTTTCTGACCCATTTCTGTCTTACAGAGGCTCCAGTTTACATAAATTTTACTGTATTATGTTAAGGCCCCTCTTATACTCTTACTTAACATTTAAGCCTGTTAGTCTAGTCTTGATTTGGAAACTATTTTGAGGAAAACTTCCAGCCAGATAAAATCCCATGAGCTTTCTTTAGTGTCTAGTTTCTGAAATGATTTCAACTTGGTTTTTCTCCTGGTTATTTCTGTAAGAGGTTCATGTTGATGTTTTGGGAACAATAGTGTTATTCTTTTTTTTTTAATCTTAAGAAACCATTCATATGAACATGTTGATTTCCTTTGAACATTGCAGGCTGGGTAAACACTCTTGTTGGTGGTCAGAAGGAAGGAGCCCGAGGTTTTATGTTTTTTATCATTAATGTGGACTTGACTGAGGAAGGATTATGTAAGTATTAGCCTTCTTGCCATTAAATAAAAATTGTTTCTTGTTTTTTAAAATTCATTATACTGTGAATCTATTTTTTGTTAAAAAGCTGTAAACACTAATACAGTTTATCACATTTGTGTGTGTATTTGAAATTTGGCCTTCATTTCCTGGATGAGCCCACTCACCCACACCCCTCTCCGTCCCCTGTAAGCTGCACTGGTAAACCGTGGACTTGGTGTCTCATTTCCTCAATGCCACCACGTCCCTTCTGTCACATAACCCTGAGCACACAGAGCCTGTGTGCAGGACATCTAGGTGTAGTCACAGGAAAGTGAGAACTTCCATTTCTAAGTTACATCTTCTGCTTATTTGACCTTAAATTAGGAGTGAGCGCACTACTTTGAAGAGTTCCATGACTGAATGCTTTTAAAGTGTGCTCCTTTTTTGCAGTACATGTTGAAGATATAATCTTGCACATGTTTCAGTACATTCAGAAGTTACGTGCAGAAGGACCTCAAGAATGGGTTTTCCAAGAGTGCAAGGTACTTTTGTTTCACCAAAATGTTTTTCTTAAGCAATCTGTTTTTAAGAAACAAATATATGAATTAATTTAAATTTTAAGATCCAGTCAAAATGTCTTAATTTTTAAAAATTCAAATGTTAAAATTTTGAAATATGTAATAGTAATGTTAAGTCTTTGTTGTGGTAATCTGATTGGTTACCTGTGGCACAGTTTAAAGATTTAGGCATCATGAAGCCTTTTTTTAGGACAGAGAAAGGAAAAAAGTTGGATTGCTTTCCATGCTACAAAAGAAACCCAGCAATTTCTTATGCCAATGTCTTTGTGTGTGCGTGTGTGTGTGTGTGTGTATATATATATGTATATATATATGTATATATATATGTATATATATATGTATATATATATGTATATATATATATATATATCTATATCTCCATCTCAGGGCTTGTGTTAATCCCTGTCTGAAAGCTAAACAACTCTAGCATTTTCAGATCTGGTGATAAAAACCTATAGGAGTCTTCTCAGAAGAATTATTTTGTATATGATTATATAAAAGGATTTTTAAGATAGGTAGTGTAGAAGTACACTGTCAGAATTCCAAAATGTATTTTAATGTGAGCAACATTTTTTTTACCTATGAATTATTTAAAGGTATGCAAACTCTGCTTGTGAAAGTGATAATAATTTTCAACCTGTGTTCAATTCATTGAATGACTTAATAAATTATCTGTGAAACTGCTGGATCTCATGAGATTCTTCCACAATTTCCCTAAATTGTTTCAAGAACAGCTTCAACAACCTAGGATATAGTGTCTTATTTTTTATATATTTATTCAAAATTGATACTTATTTTGATTTTGATGTTAAGAATTAAACTGATATTTAAAGTTTTATGTACACTAAGAAATTTTCATTCTATGTTCTTTACTAAATCAAGAGTAGACTTTTTCAAAATGTAAGTGACATACAAAGTAGAAAAATCGTAGTGCAAAATAATTAAAAGAAATATTTCTAAATAATGAATTTATATCTAATTGAATTTACTTTATTTTTAGGATTTGAATGCTGTTGCTTTTAGGTTTAAAGATAAAGAAAGACCACGCAGCTATACATCTAAGATTGCAGGGATATTGCATGTAAGTTTATTATTATTTTACCATGCACACTTAGGTGTAGAATATTGCAGTTTTACATCTATTATTTTCAGTGCCACAAGAATGATAAACATTAAAGCCACAACACAAAACCTTACTCTGTAGCCACTGGGCAAACTTTGATGTTTAAAGTGTTCATTTTCATCATCCTAAAAATTATCATCTGTAATTTCTAAAATATTAAATACATATTTTTGTTATTTATTTTCAATATCTTTCTGTGCAACAATATGGCACGCGCTTCCTGTATGAAAATTGTACATCATCTACTTTTGCTACCCTCTAGTTCAGGCTGCATCATTTCTTGCCTAGACAAACGACCACGTTTGTCTCTTACTATGATCTCTGTCTTCCTTCTTGTCCCTCAGTAGAGTTTCTTTTGTTAACTTCAGCAATCTTTGAAAAACTCAAGGCAGTTTTTTTCAGTCATCTGCTTAAAATCCTCTCTACTGCTTTCTGTCAAAGTTGGAATTTTATCCTTGCCTGCAAGGTGATCTAACTCCAAATTATTCTCTTTTTAACAGCGTTTCCTATCACTCCATAGACCATCTTTCCCTCTCCTGTTTCATTCCAGCAGTACTACTCCTTTGTCTCTTCTTCAGGCTTTGCGTTTATTCCCTCTTCTTAAAGCCTTATCATATGCTGGGTATTTTTGCCTGGAACATTCTCCCCTGATCTTTCATGGTTAAGATCTTATCATTTGAGTTTCAGCTACCTTGTTTCAGGCAAGCTTTCCCTAACCTCCCTACTTGAAATAATCCCATGCCTTTTTCATTTTTTTCTTTATATCATGAACTAACCTATAGTTATTTGTTTTTCTCCCTTTTTACTAGAATATAAGTTCTTTGTAGATCAAGAACTAAGGACAATGCTTTGCACAAAGTGTGGGTTCATTAAGTATTTGCTAAGTGAATTAGTTGATCAGTATCTTCCTGTATATTAAAAATCACTCTTAAGTCAGGTCATTTCTGCACTCTTTTTTATAGTAGCTGAAAATATAAATTATTTTTCTTAATAGTCATTTTTAATTATTGTCTGTTGTTCTTTGTAGAAATTTAAGAGGAAATTCTTTTCATAAATACAAATTCTTTATATTGGAAATCCTGTAGGTGCCAGCATTCAACCCACTTTTCATTAAGAAGTATTCAGTTTAAAAAAATACTTCATGTTTCATTTTCCCATGAAAGAAATGGAATTTTTAACTTAATATTAGCTATATTTGGATATTAAGTGCAAAATCATTCTACATTATGAAACTGCTTAAGGTTGTGCGTCCCATGCTATTGGATCGGTTCCGACTCATTGCGGTCCTCCATCAGTTTTCTGAAACACTGAATCTTCACAAGAGGTGACTACCCATCTTTGTCCTGGAAAGCAGCTGGTAGAGTCTAACACAGCTTTTTGGTTAGCTGTACAATGTATTACAACCTACGCCACCAAAGCTCTTTAAAGTTGTAGGTTGGTTGTTGTTGTTGTTGTTGTTATGTGCCGTCGAGTCGTTTCTGACTCATAGCGACCCTATGCACAACAGCCC
>NW_006399757.1:36152349-36160116 GCF_000299155.1 Elephantulus edwardii | reverse complement strand
GGCCTGCTATTTCAGAAGTGGGTGGCCAATCCTTCTTCCTAGTCTGTCTTGATCTGAATGTTCAGATTTAGAGGAGTATCTGACAGACAGCAATTTGTGGAGCAGTTAAAGATAAATCCCTTATTGTTGTAGGTAGAAAAGCAAAAACTTTCATTACTACACAGATTTTTCTCATGGAGTTCAATTTAATTTAAAAAAAGAAAAGAAATAAAATAATAAACTTAATGTGTTGAAAGATTTCTTTGCTTATTACTGTTAAACTCTCTAGAAACCTTGAAAAAATTTTTTTTCTCTCCCTTTAAAAAGTATTATCCCCTAGAAGAAGTGCTTACAGCTGAATATTTGCTGGAAGAATTTAGACCTGATCTAATAGAGATGGTTCTTGATAAACTCAGACCAGAAAATGTTCGGTAAGTTACCCTACAGATTTTCTTGTTATGTACTAAATTTTCAGTAATTATTAGAATCTGAAAATTTGTAATTCTGAATGAAATGTTACTAACCTTTCTATCTTGTATGATCAAAAAGTAAAGACAGTAATTCAAACAATCAACATAACTTCAACAGTTAACAATGCATGACTAGTCTTTACATCTATTCCCAGCCCTTTTCACTCATCCTTCCTACCCTAGATTATTTTGAAGCAATAGATCTAGAAGATAGACTCTTTGTTTTTTTAAAAAAGGAAACCCCAAACACCAAAAATCATAGGTTCATTATTATCATGAGTAAAAGATAATAATAATAATAATAATAATAATAAATCATCTTAATTTGGTTTTATCTGAATTTAAGTGACTAGAATATTAACTTACCTATCTGGCTTTCATAAAGAAGTGAAAGCACTTTCTCTTTTTTTTCATTTAAAATGAAGTTCAGGTTATAATCTAAGAATCTTATTGTTGTTGTTGTTATATGCCATCTAGTTGCCTGTGACTCATTAGCAACCCTATGTACAACAGCCCTATACCCTGCTTTATCGATACTGTGCCAATCTTATTGTCTTTGACACACTTACCTCCATTACCCCAGTCATTGAATCAATCCATATCATTGAGGGTCTTCCTCTCTTGCGCTTTCCCTCCATCCTCCCAAGCATGATGTCCCTCTCCAAGGACTTGTCCCTCCTTGCAACATGCCCAAAAGATGTCAGATGAAGCTTCAGAATCCTTACCTCCAAGGAGCAGCTCTCACCATCCCTAGAACGAACCTCTTTGTTCTTGTAGCTGTCTAAGGTATATTCGCTACTCTTCTCAAGCACCACAGCTCAAAGGCATCAATTCTTCTATCATCCCTAGTCATTGTCCAGCTTAGCAAGTAATTGCAAAGACTGTGGCCTGAATCAGGCAGACCTTAGTCTCCAGGCTGACATCATTGCTCTTTAATATTTGGAGAGGTCTCTGACAACAGACTTTCCCAGTGCAATTCGTCTTTTAATTTACTGGCTGCTGGTATCAAGAATGTTGAACATGGAGCCAAGCAAACTAAAGCTGTTAACAATCTCAATCTCTTCACCATCTCTCATGATGCTGCCAGTTGGCCCAGTGGAGAGAATCTTTGTTTTCTTGATACTGAGTTTCAATCCATATTTAAGGGTGCAGTCCTTGACCTTCCGCAGGAAGTTCTTCCGGTCCTCCTCAGTTTCAGCAAGCAAGATCGTGTCCAGTTGTTAACTAGGATATGAAAAGTTGGACCTTTTAGCAGTAACAGGTATTTTTGCTAAAGGAATAAAAAAAAGTCTTATGGAGTTGGTACTGCTTCTTCCTTAATTAAGTTTTTTTTTAAAATTTTTTAATTATTATTAAATTTTATTAGTTTTAATGAACATTTACAGAGATTTTGGGTTCTCATTCATTCATTGCTGAACTTTAATTAAGTTTTAAATGTCCTTTAAAGTTTGCAGTAAAAGGAATATATTCATATGGCATATTGTTTTACCTTCTTCAACTCTTTAGCTTCTAAAAGTAGAATTAAACAATTCTACTGGGAACATTACAGTTGAATAAATTTTTTATCAAGCTGTGTTTCATAAATTAAATCAACAGTCTAGGAGAGCCTTCTGAAGACAACTTTTTAAAATCAAGCCTAATTACTACTGTTTATACTTCCGTAGACATTTAAAAAATTATTGGCATAATTTTATGTGACTCATTTTGTAGATTATGTTGAAATAATAATGTACTGAATGTTCAAGCAGACTCAGCCTACCTATTGTCACTCTTAGATGGCTTGTGTACTCTAGTGATCACATTTCTCTTAGCAAGGCCCACTAGCCCCTGGATTTCACCTGAACCACATTTCATGCTAGTGATTATGTTAAATATTTTATTTAATGATAAAATTTCTGTATGTATACATCAGAATCAACCTTTTGAAAATTTTAAATGGAAATTACATGCTTTGGTATTAAGTTAAATTTCATTTTATATATCTAACATCTAAAGCTAGTATGAAAAATACATTAAATCAAAATTTACAAATTCCCACCATTATAGCTTTTAAATTTCATAGAAGTTAAATTGTTGATCTCATGTATCCTTTCGCCAGATCTCATTTACTATTTGCGGTAAAATTGGAATCATAGCTCATAGCTGACCTTCATTGCATTTTGAGGCTATAAGTCACATGGGAAGAGATGGCCCATCTTTCTCCTTCAGCAGCTGGTGGGTTCGAACTGTCAGAGAAACATCACTTTTGTGTTAGCATTGTAACTCTACAAATTACACCACCAGATCTCCCTTCATTTGATAGTGCAGTAGAAACAAGTTTTCAATGTGTCTTCCTCAGTTTCTGGACAGTATTTGAATCCATATTTATTTACTACAGGAAGTTACGCAAAGCTGTGAAAATTCATTAGACTGGTGACCTAATCTTTCCTCCTTTAACAGCAAAAATGCATCTAAGCACTAGATAGGTTATTTAAGTACTGAAAATTTAATTTTCACTTTGTAGTTTGTGAACTAACAGAGAAAGTTGAAGATTAAATGGTAATGTAGTATTTTAGATGTCTTAAATTATTCATCCCTGAAGTGGTTTGCCTGGGAATGAAGATACAGTTATATGATCTAAATAGTTGAAAGTGATATGTGCTGAGACAAGATGATTGGGAAATCCTAAGGAATCTACTCTCCCAGCCCTCAGTAAATTCCACTCAGCAAGCAAGTGAATTCAGCACAGTCACAGGATGAGAGGTCAACATTTTTTTAAAAAATGAATTGTATTTATAAATACCTGTGTAAGAAGCAATATGAAAGCTCAACGAAAAGAAATACAACAAAAAATACTAACAACTGAACAAAAGGTACAGATAACTTCCAAAAGAAATTAAAGACCCAATAAATGGAGACATAGACATTTATAGATTGTAATATTCAGTACCATCAAGATGTTACTTTTAAAAAATGTAACAGATTCAATGTCTCAAATTCCTAGTAGGCTTCCTTCCCTTCTTTCCTCTCTCCTTTTTTCTTTCCTAAAAACTGGTAAAAACAGATTCTTAAAATTCTGTAAGAATACTCTAGCGATAAAGGCAAAATTGAAGGAATATATACTACCAGATTTTAGGATTTTCTATAAAGTTGTAGCAATTAAGCATTGTATTATTGATAAAAGAATTGTTGTTGTTATGTGCCATCCAGTTTCTTGTGACTCATAGTGAGATAAAAGGATTAATAAAGTAATTAATGGAGCAAGAGAGAGTCCAGAAATATATCCATCTACATTTCAGCAGACACATAAATTTCTCTTCATCTGGTTTGTTTTAAAATTTGCCAATTTAATGAAATGAAAATAGGAAACGCTTTTGAGCAAAGAGGGCTATTCTGACATCTGTGTGTCCGTATGTAACCCTTTGCTTTGCACAATTAAAAAAAAAATTAGTCTTGGGTAGCTAAAACTATGATGCTTCTAGAATAAAATTTAGAAAAAAATACCTGCAAACCCTTAAAAGGAATGATTTCTTAGAACACGAAAAACACATAAACCTCTAAAGAGAAAAAAAAATGAACTTTATCAAGATTGAAAACTTCTTATAAGGTGGTACATCATTCATGTGTTTATTTATTTATTTATATTTCTTTATTAAAATACATAGACTAAAAATACCCATAATACACACTTAAATAATTTTGGACTGATAAGACCATCTGAATTTATTTTCTTCACTATAGGTGTATGCTCTGAAAAATAGATAATTCTTAATCTTATTGTATACCTATTAAAATACATAGATTTCAACTAGTCGTTGAATGCATTTAACTTACTGCTTTTGAGTTGGAACTGACTCATAACTGGCCCTCCAGTAGGTTTTCGAAGCCTGTAAATCACACAGGAGATTACCCATCTTTCTCCCTAGCATGCAGTATGTAATCTTTAAGTTCGTTTCAATGACTATTTAATTATATGTACTTTTCTCATTTACTATTTGTGAGATCTTAAATAGTTTATTTATTCAGTCAATGTTTATGTAACAACTTTTTTTAATATCTCTTTGTCTTTGCAAACGACTATGTGAACAGTTAACTTTATATAATGTCCCAAACACTGTCTATCATTTAATTTCCTTGGATCTTACTCATCTATTAAAAAATGACAATAATACTTTTTCTGTCTGGTGCAAAATGGAAAAGTGTTATATAAATACAAGGTAATACTGTTTAATATAACAAAACAAAAATGCTGTTTTTACAAGAAAAAGAATAATTTAGGTTATGTTCACATAATTCTTCTTGCTTTAGAGCAGATAATTTGACCCACACAACACTATATAGGAGTGGATTTATAGGAATACACCTTTGTTAAATTGCATGTTTCTAAATTTAATACCCTTTGCAATTATATTTAAGTACCTCTTATTCTCTTATCTTGGATCCTAGGGTAATGTGCCAGCTGCTAGGCCAGACTAGAATTACTTGGTGATATAGTTACCACTGAGACAAGTTTTAACACAGCACCCAGATTGGGAAATAAATAGGAAAATCCTTCAGAATGAGTGAAAAGAATCTTAGAAGTAATTTAACTTATCTCATATGAATGTTTTATTATATCCTCAGTTCACATGCCTCACCTTAAGTTTTTCTAAACACAAAGAACTCAAAAAATATCAAGATCAACTCTAGTTGCTAGAAGTAGTTTTAAATATTGACACTTATTCTTCCCGTTTAAAGGTATGACTTACCTGTTATGACTTCGTTATCATCATCCTCACCTGTCTCCCTTGATCCTGTCACTTGGTGTTCATTTTACCATATTAAACCTACAAGTCCAGAATCTTTGTCATATACCTTGCTACGTATATCTGTATGCTGACAGTACAATTAACTACTACTCAGCAGGAGGAAAAAACATCCTAAATGAAATAGACACAAAAGAACAAATATTGTATGAACTCACTGAAATGAACAGGGGGGACTGAATAGAGACCAGGTTCATTAGTGGTTACCAAAAGTGGTAGGGAGAGGAAAGGCAGGTTAATGATGATGATGGAAATGCTACCTACCTACATTGTTTTTTGGTTGGGTTTTGTGGGGTTTTTTTTATGACAATATAATCTTAGTTCTTATAAGAGCATAACGCTCAACACAGACTTCTTCAGCACAAACTAGTTAAGCTAAACTATTGTTTAGTTTTAAGAAAACTTCAGAGGATATTTTTGGTTTAAAGGTTAAAAATGATCTCAGGGCAGTAGATTCAGGGGTCCATCATCCTCAAAGTGGTTCATCACCTCTCATTTCCAGAAAGTCTAGAGTGCATGAGACTTAGAAATTTGGATCCCCATTCCTCCCTCTTTACCCCATTTTGATCAAGATCCTTCTACAGAACTTTAATATAAAAATGTTGTATAATGATAGCTGGGCATTATCTAGTTCTTTAGGTCTTATTACAAAGGAAGTATTTGTTCACAGAAGCAATAACCCACACTGAAGCACCATTATTAAGACAAATCAACTAGAATATTCCATGAAACCGTGACCCTAAACCTTCAAACCTATGAGGAACCAAACCTCATGAGGCTATGTGTATACAGGCAGCCTTAGCAGCTATTCCTCTATCCTTATGGTGCTTCAGTTCTACCTACTAGTTCATTGTGTGGTGCCTGGGTCTTAAAGCTTGCAAGTGGCCATGCACAACACAGTTGGTCTTTGTTCACATGAAAACACAGAAGACATTGGAAAGTTGGGAGCAGGCTATACAGTGTGTGGGTTATTGCCCTGAGATCATTTTTAACCTTTAAACCAAAAATATCCTTTGAAGTTTTCTTAAAACTAAACAATAGTTTAGCTTAACTAGTTTGTCCTGAAGAAGTTTGTGTTGAGCGTTATGCTCTTACAAGAAATATCTGTGAGCTCAAATTGACAAAAGTAACTCTAAAGATGAGATAGGAACCTAAGGAAGCAATGAATTTTTGTTAATGAAAGGAAGAACAGCTCTAAAGGAGGGTCAGAATGGTTGCACAACTTGAAAAATGTAATCAGTGTCCTTTATACATGTAGAAACTTGCTTTGGTATTTGTTTTGCTGTGTGTGTTCTTAGCAACAGCAAAGCAAATAAAATGTCAAGGAAAAAATGAATAATTCTACATTAAGCTAACTAAATAAAATAAGCTCTCTTTTAAAAAATTTGGGTTTTTTAAAAGCATTTTTCATGAGTCTCAATTTCTTTGCACTTGAGCTCTTGAAGTTTGATGTTTGAGTCTCGTCAGTAGATGCCCTCCTCCTCGCCCCCTCCCCCCGTGTATATCTTCTAAAAGTCTAATTTGCTATCATGATAGTGTCATATTATACTCCTGGAACGATAGAGTTCATCTAGTTTGAACCTGCACTTAACAAGGAGTGAAATTGAAGTCCAGCAAAGCTTTAATTACTTGCCCAACTTAGATTTTAACTGTGATTTTGGCTCAATATCAAAGAACGTGAGTCAGAGTTTCGACCAGAATCCAAGTTCCCAATGGCCAGGTTCACACCCTTCCACTGCTTCCATCTGAATTCGTTACAGTTACCTGTGAAGCCTCTCCTCATTCTTTAGATGTCTTCTTTTTCTTCTTTCAGAGATCATTTGCAGAAATTTCCTAAGATTCATTCCTTGTGAACTGTATACAGCTATTGGTTTCCTCCAAGCTTTTACAGATGTGCTGACTTGAAATCGGTGCTCACTGCTCTCCTTTACTCCTTACAAGTTTCACTCTGCTTGGAGGGGTGAGGAGGGCCACAATTTTCTCACGTTTTTGAGGATCATGTTAGTACCATAGAAGCCAGCTTGTTGTGGAAATCAATACAGAGTCATACTGCCTCCTTGTGTTTGAAAGAAGACTGTTACCTAAATTAATTTGGGGCATAATTCAGTTTCCAGCCGACAGTCCAAAATTCTGCAGGCTGTGCCAGTTTTTCTTGTTTGTAGCTAAGGACACTGCAGCTGTCTACACTGTACTTTGGTTATTTGAACTTGTTATTTTCCCCTAATTCATTGAGAGCTCTGGTGGCCAGATGGTTAGGAGTTGCACTGCTACCCCAAAGGCATACAGTTTGAATCCACCAGCTGCTTCACAGGAAAAAGAATTGGTTCTAACTTGATGACACACAGTGACAACATCCTAAATCAAGTACTCTTCCCTGTGCTTATACACTCTGCCTTATAGCTTTCTCTATAGGTTTGATGTGTGCATCCTCTGTACTATTACTCCTTTTCTCTAACCTAATTTTGTCATACTTTCTCTGTTGTACATTTTTTTTATTAAATTGTATTAGTTTTAATGAACATTTACAGGGATTT